>NC_053169.1:87262388-87482388 GCF_016835505.1 Polypterus senegalus | reverse complement strand
TGAAAATAAAGTTTTTTACGCCACATTATCCCGTAGCCATTTTGGAAAATATCAAATATGATTTCTCGAGAACAGTTTGTTCAATTTATCAAAAACTTTGCCCGAGTAAGCAAGAACTATTCTTTTAAAAGTGTTACATACTTTAGGGGAATGTCAAACTACTTAATTGTATAATGGCAGTGCTGATCCTGGTGCACTAAAAAATCACTTTATTAAGAACTTATCATTGTTCACACCATCAGAGAATGCAATATGAGAATGACAGACATGGAAGAATTCCACAAACCATTTTACCTGGTCTTTTTTTTATAATAATTCATTCAGCTGTGCAACTTTGAATTACAGTATCGATATATATTGTGACAAAAGGTTTTCATCTTCAAATTGACTAAATGTTTAAACCGTTTTTATTCAAATCCCTAGAATCAAGTAAACATACGTAGGTTGATATTAGGGCAATGAACATGTGCCATGTCAGCTACTGTATATGTGATGCAGATTTGCATTGAACTAAATGCATATCTCTGGACACAGAAAGTGAACAATTAAAGATAAACAGGGTCAAAGTTGGCCATTTATTAGGCATGGATGGCAGGTAAAGCAATGAAAAGCATAAGACCTGAAGAAGCCCTACATGTACAGACAGATACCTGTTATTTGATTAGTCATCGAGAACACAAGTCCAGGTGGAAATCCTCTGCATAGGGTAAGGTATTGGAAAGAGAAACCAATACTTGCCTTGTCCGAGATGCTGAACTGTACCTTCAGAAAAGGGACAGTCTATAACAGAGCTAGAAAAGAATAGATTTTTATATATACATATTATATTTTGATGCATCAAAATGTTATACTGACATGTTTGTATTTGGATAAGTATGTTTTGCACTATAAAGACAGTGCTAGAATTAAACTGTTTCAATTAGTTGGAGGAAAAGAACTGTTGATACATGAACTGTACATGTTTTTACAAGGAATGTGTTTTGGCTAGCATTCCATACATAGTGCTAGAGTTGTGTGTGATGCATTCCTACTTGTGCGTAAGTCACCCTCATTGGCATACAAGGTCTGTCATTAAATAATAACACTGGTTAAAAGCATCCAGAGAGCTATAACTGATGGAATATAAACTCCAAGAAAACTTCCAGGAGCGGAAGGGCCAATATGTATAATGTTTACAATAATATTTCAGTCTCATATGTTTCATTAAATTCTTTGTTTGCTTGAAACAGGCTCCTTTCGTGTTATAGCAGCAGCAGGTTTCCACTTCAGTCAACAGTGAATCTGAAACTAATTCTGCTAAAATCCTTATTTAATAATTTGGCTTAGGAAAAATACAGTAGATACAACAGAAGAACACATGTGCCACTTATCCATTTTAAGTTAAGAGACTTAGCTACAAGGCATTTCTATGATGACTGCAATCCTATCTACATATATAATTCACTAAGGCAAGACACCCATGGAAAACACGGCGGAAGGGGCGTGGATTCACTAAGCCGTTGACAAGTAAGACACCTATGGCGCCAACTCCAAGACCATTGGATACGACGACAACTCGCAGAGCCACGCCTACGAATTCGGACGCGACAACACAGAAAGAACAGCGTCATTTATATTTGTCTGTCGTGGAGGCCTCATGTACTTCCGAGCCACCTTGACTGTTCATAGAGGCATGTTTCTCGCGGAGGTGAGTCACCATACCCATGGGATCCTTAAAACATTCCTTTACAACGGAGGTTAAAACACAATGAAGTGAGCAGTCTTTAAAAAACGAGTTTTCGGTTAGGACGCCACGACCGCGTGCAGCATAGCAAACTGTTTTACACGCTACATATAGCGATTCGCATCCGCAACAAACATGCGTCTTTCTTAGATGCTCCTGCACTTTGTACACACCCCCCGCCCACCTCGCTACGCCGCACGGACGATTGTGTGTTGGTTCGTTCCGTGCATTGTTTCAATGTTGCTTTTCTTGCTGATTTATTACATTACCGATTTTTCAAATGTTAATTTTCTCCCTGTGCTTAAAAATTATTAAAAAACCGGCCTGATTATGCGGCGTATGGTACGCCGCGGGTTGGCTAGGATTTTGTATTTAACTAATCTGTTTGAATTTTAATGCTGTACTATTTCCACAAAATGAAACCAACTACAGAACAGCAGGAAAATGGTTTTAAGTTGACCAACAAAAAAGAACAAATGCTCTTCACAGGTGTGTTACTACTCTAGGATCTGAAATAATTTGCCATCCAAAAGCATGGCAAACATTTAAACATGATTGTTAATAGGTGTTTGGTAAATAAGTAGTTAACTATAGGGTGGTCCAGATCTAATTATGCAATTTTCATTACGCTATTACATATTAAGTTTATTACAAAAAGAATTAACAAAAAATTCTTTTTGTTGCCGATAGATGGCAGCACCTGCCCTGCATTCCAAAATGGCGGGGAGACGGTTGTGTTCGCCTTTTCATAATTAGATCTGGACCACCCTGTATACTCACTGCCTCTACTCATATCTACTTATATAAATATTTATTTTCACATCTATAATCCACTAACTTCCTAAATTAGTCAGTTTTCATTTCATATACCCCCATTTGAAATGAACATGAGGATTACTGATATATATAATAGAATAGACAACATGTATTCTATTGTTAGAGATAAAGAGAGAGCAGGTGGGGTTGGACATCAATGTAGATAGAGCGTAATAATAAAACCTTGTCAGTAGGGGAAGAAACCTGAATGCATTATTACAGAGAGCTGCGTGAAATGTTTTTGGAGCAGCAAGAAGCTTCAGAAGATTTCAACTGTCTTAAACTTTTGTTTAAGAGAAGAATACTGCAGTTAAGTTTCATGGAGTGTTACAGCAAACAGAATTTTAAACTCGGTAGAAAAGGCATGGTAAAACTGTTATCACGTAAATACTTATAGTTAATGCAAAGAGGTTTTGAATAGGAAACATGCTATCATAAATATCTGAACAGACAGGGTATTATCCAATTGAAACTACAGCATACAGAGTAGTGTCCAACTCATCTCCAGCGAATTATAGCAGCTGTTGTGTCATTCAGACCAAGTTCTCGAAGACAGGTGAAGGCCTAATGTAAACTAAAAGGCATTTAAATGAATAATTCATGTATTGTGACTTACTGTATATGAGAAATAGTAGTAACCCAGCCACGGGGGATGCACAAACCAGTGTTTTTCTTCGTGCCGGTCCCAAGCCCGGATAAATTGGGAGGGTTACGTCAGGAAGGGCATACAGTGTAAAATTTTGCAGGATCAATATGCATACAACAATACAAAATTTCCATACCGGATCAGTCAATGCCCGGGTTAACAACAGCCACCACAAGTACTGTTAGCCACCCGGATGCTGGTGGAAATTGGGCTACTGTTGGATGAAGAAGGAGAAGAAGAGTGGAGAGACATCTCCGAAGGCAGAGGAGGAAGGTAAAGAGAGTGAAACTGAGGGTAAGAATTTTGAATGTTTGCAGTATGACTGGTAAGGAGACAGAGTTAGCTGATGCAATTGAGAGAAGGAGGTTGATATATTGTGCATGCAAGAGACTAAATGGAAGGGGAGTAAGGCCAGGTGGATCGGAGGTGGATTCAAATTGTTCCATCATGGTGTGAATGGCAGGAGAAATGGGGTAGGGGTTATTCTGTAGAAACAGTATGTCAAGAGTGTTTTGAAGGTGAAAAGAGTGTCAGACAGAGTGATGATTATGAAGCTGGAAATTGAAGGTGTGATGATGAATGTTACTGCATATGCCAAGTAAGTTGGGTGTACATTATGATGGATTAGAAAGATGATTTCTGGAGTGACTTGGATGAAGTGATGGGCAGGGTACCCAAGGGACAGAAAGTGGGGATTGGAAGCGGATTTCAATGAACATGTTGGTGAAGGGAACAGAGGGAATGAGGAGGTGATGCATAGGTATGGTGTCAAGGAGAGGAATGAAGAAGATCAGATAGATGATAGTGTATTTTGCGAAAAGGATGGGCATGGCTGTGGGGAATACTTATTATAAGATGAGGGAGGAAAATAGGGTGACGTACAAGAGTGGAGGAAGATGCACACAGGTAGCTTATATCCTATGCAGGACAATCAATCTGAAGGAGATTGAAGACTGCAAAGTGGTGGCAGAGGAAATGTAGCTAGGCAGAATAGGATGACATTGGAGATCAAGAAGAGGAGGAGAGTGAGGGCAGAGTCAAGGACCAAATGGTGGAAGCTGAAAAAGAAAGACTGCAAGGTTGAGTTCAGGAAGGAGGTAAGACAAGCACTGGGTGGCAGTGAAGTACAGAAGCGTATTAGGGCCACAATGAAGAAAACAAATACGGACACAGTGAAGAAAAAAAACTAAATGTCGAGATTAAAGTCAACATGTTGACTTTATTCTCGACATTTCCACTTTAATGTCGACACTTGTGTTGAAAATAAAGTCGACATTTCCACTTTATTCTCGACATTTCTACTTTATTCTCGCCTTTTATGTCGAGATTAAAGTCGACATGATGACTTTATTCTCGTAGTTTGTCATTAAAATAGAACATCATAAACTAAACTTCATCTTAAAATGAATATTTAATTTACTAGATTTGCTCAAACCCTGTCAAATTATGTCACGCATGAAAAGCTTTATATTAAGTGTTCCCCGCACCATGTTAATCACTACGCGCTTCTTAAACGGACTTTCTCTTGCACTAAGAGGAGGCACAGGCAGCGATCACCACACAGAATACATTAATTTCATGATATTCCTGCTCCCTGAACATTTGCAATGCTAAGATAAATACTTGATATCATTTTAATGATGAAATACATGTGTGCTTCAGTTTCCTTTCAAAGTCATGTAGGCAGTGGGGTTTTGTTCTGCTAATTTGCCCCTAGTGTATGTGTGTGCTCGTATTCACCCTGCGATGAGCTGGCACCCCGTTCAGGATTTGTTCCTGCCTCACACACGATGCTTGCTGGGATGGGCGCAACCCTGAATGGATGGCATAATTAAAAATGTATAAAAAAGATTTTTTAAAGTTCTGAACACTCCGTGGTCTAAGTTTATAACTATTGTTAATTTCACATTGACGTTTATAGTGTGGTGATTGATTATGTGGAGAAAGAAAAAGGAAGGATAGGAACTGGGGTTTTGGAACATCAGATAGAGACAGCCCGCATGCAATAAAGAAAGCCCACTGAGAAGAACATCCATTGAATTCTGTGTTCGTTTCTCCAAACACCATCTCACGAACCCAACATTTACACAATATTTCAGTTAAACCTGTGCGATACCCATTTTTACATCCAGATTTTGAAGCCTCGTCACACCTGCCATTAAGGTCTCTACACTGAACGTACACCTGGGGACCCCTTATTGCAAGGGAGCAGCACTACCACCACGCCACCGTGCATGTTTAATACCTGATTTAATGCATTTCATCATGAAAATGATATCAAGTATTTATCTTAGCATTCTAAATGTTCAGAGAGCAGGAATATCATGAAGTGAATGTATTTTTTGCGGCAATTGCTGCCTGCACCTCCTCTTAGTGCAGGACAAGTCAGTTTAAGAAGTGCATAGCGATGAACAAATGTGTCGGGGAACACTTAACACAAAGCATTTAATGTGCTACATTAACTTATGACGGGGTTTGAGAAAATCTAGTAAATTAGACATTCATTTTAAGATGAAGTTTAGTTTACGACATTCCCCTTTAATGACAAAATAAACTACGAGAATAAAGTCAACATGTCGACTTTATTCTCATCATAAACGGCGAGAATAAAGTGAAAATGTCAAGAATAAAGTGAATATGTCAACTTTATTCTCGACGTTTAGTTTTTTTTTCTTCACTGTGTCCGTATTTTTTTTTCCTTTACCGTAGCCCTAATACACTTCCGTAGTGAAGAGTTACCAGATAGCTGGGCAATTACAGCACAAGTAGTAAGGGTGACAGCAAAAAGGGTGCTTGGCGTGACATCTGGACGGAGGAAGGATGAAAAGGAAACCTGTTGGTGGAATGGGGAAGTATAGGAGAGTATACAGAGGAAGAGGTTGGCGAAGAAGAAGTGGGATAGTCAGAAAAAAGCAGAAAGTAGACAAGAGTACAAGGAGATAAGGTGCAAGGTCAAGAGAGAGGTGGCGAAGGCTGAAGCAAAGTCGTATGACGAGTTGTACGAGAGATTGGACACTAAGGAAGGAGAAAAGGACCTGTACCGACTGGCTAGACAGAGGGACAGAGCTGGGAAAGATGTGCAGCAGGTTAGGGTGATAAATGATAAAGATGGGAATGTACTCATAAACAAGAACAGTGTATTGAGCAGATGGAAAGAGTACTTTCAGAAGCTGATGAATGAAGAGAATGAGAGAGAGAGAGAGAAGGTTGGATGATGTGGCAATAGTGAATCAGGAAGTGCAATGTATTAGCAAGGAGGAAGTAAGGACAGCTATGAAGAGGATAAAGAATGGAATGGCTGTTGGCCCAGATGACACACTGTACCTGTGAAAGCATGGAGGTGTTTAGGAGAGATAGCAGTGGAGGTTTTAATTAGATTGTTTAATGTAATATTGAAATGAGACAATGCCTGAGGAGTGCAGAAGAAGTGTACTGGCAGTGATTTTTAAGAATAAGGGGGATGTGTAGAGCTGTAGTAACTACAGGGGGATAAAATTGATAAGCCACAGCATGAGGTTATGGGAAAGAGTAGTTAAAGGTGGGTTAAGATGGGAGGTGATGATTAGTGAGCAGTAGCATTGTTAGATGCCAGGAAAGAGCACCACAGATGCGATTTTTGCTCTGATGGTGTTGATGGAGAAGTATAGAGAAGGCCAGAAGTAGTATGTAACAGTTGTACAGGATATGTACAAGGAAAGTGTGACCGTGGTGAGGTATGCGGTAGGAGTGATGGATGCATTCAATGTGGAGGTGGGATTACATCATGGATTGGTTCTGAGCCCTTTCTTATTTGCAATGGTGATGGACAGGTTGACAGACGAGATTAGACGGGAGACCCCGTGGACTATGATGTTTGCTGATGACATTGTGATCTTTAGCAAGAGTAGGGAGCAGGTTGAGGAGACCCTGGAGAGGTGGAGTTATAGTCTAGAGAGGAGAGGAATAAAGGTCAGTAGAAACAAGGACAGGATACATGTGTGTAAATGGGAGGGAGGTCAGTGGAATGGTGAGGACGCAGGGAGTAGAGCTGGTGAAGGTGAATGAGTTTAAATACTTGGCATCCACAGCACATAGTAAGGGGATTGTGGAAGAGAGGTGAAAAAGAATGTGCAGGCAGGGTGGAGAAGAATGTCAGGAGTGATTTGTGACAGACTGGTATCAGCAAGAGTGAAAGGGAAGGTCTATAGGTCTATATGGGTAGTGAGATCAGCTATGTTATATGGGTTGGAGATGATGGCACTAATAAAAAATCAGGAAAGAGAGCTGTGAAGATGTTAAGATTTGCTTTGTATATGATGAGGATGGACAGGATTAGAAATTAATACATTAGAGGGTCAACTCAGGTTGGATGGTTTGAAGATAAAGCTAGAGAGGCGAGATTGTGTTGGTTTGGACAGGTGCAGAGGAGAGATGCTGGGTATATTGGGAAAAGGATGCTAAGGATAGAGCTGTCAGGCAAGAGAAGGTTTATGGATGTGGTGAGAGAGGACATGCAAGTGATGGATGTAATGGAGCAAGATGCAGAAGACAGGAAGATATGGAAATAGATGATCCGCTGTGGCAACCCCTAATGGGAGCAGCCAAAAGAAGAAGATATATGAGAAATACCAGTGCTTATTAGCATAAATTAAATGTTTAATTACCACATCATCATCAGTTGCATGGTATTTGAATTGGTAAAACATCAACACAAACATAAACCATAGCAATTACGATCCATTAACAGCTTACACATTCTATACATTGTATATAAAACTTCTAAGGGCTCTCGTACTTCACGCTCAGAACATGTACGCACCCGCATCATGGCTGCCATGCGTTCTCAGTATTCATCTGATGCATCCTCTGAGCAGATCCTCAGAAATTAATGTGACGCATGCGCAGTACCAACAAAAAGTCAGGGTGCGCATTGTGCTTAAAGTTGGAATGTGACGTCAGAGTCTCTGGCTACTATCTACATGTGACAGAAAGCCACTTTGTGGATTCTACGAGATTGGTGTGCGTGCTTCGATGTTTGATGAATGGTTCGGGGTGATGAACCAAAATGTGGTGCTTTTATATTCAAGCGTCGCATATTCCCGATCATAATGACACGATACATTTTAAAAGTCTCGTGTACGGTCTTTTCTGCTGTCTTTTTTCCTAGGGCTTCCTCCGGTCCTGACAGCAGCGGCAAACAGCAATAGATCGCCACTCTGAGCACATTAAATGTATGATATTCCAAATCTCTGCACATTTAGAATCCTTTGATTTATACTTGATATCACTTACATGATGAAATGCATTAAAGTATGTATGTTACACTTTACATTTAAATCGTTAATTTCGTTTAAATAATGAACACTGTTAATAATTACACACATGGGGTGACACGGTGGCAGAGCGTTAGTGCTGCTGTCTTGCAGGGAGTCACATTTCTGATATTCCCTGCCTGGAGTTTGCATGTTTACCTGCTGGGTTTCCTCAGTGTGCTCCGGTTTCCTTCCAAAGATATGCAGATCTGGTGACACTAAAATGACGCCAGTGTATGTGAGTCCTTGTATTCGCCTTGTGATAAACTGATGCCTTGTCCAGGGATTGTTTCTGCCTCGTGCCCAATGATAGCTGAAATGGACAAATCCCTGGACTGATGGATTTAATCATTAAACATCCTTTTCAGAGATATTGCGGTATTTAGATTTATATAAAGTACGTGCACAAGTATTAACAGTACAACGCTTGCGTAGCAGGAGCGTCCGCTGCAGCATGCGTCGTGTGAAGTAAAAACCCAGCCTTGAAAGAAGATGTTAAGTTTATGCATCTCACAGCTTGTGGGTAAGAACTAAATTTGAAATGTGCTGGTCCTGATTTTAACTGGCCTGAGAAGCAACAGAGGATGGATGGGATATAACACGTCCAAAAACATCTTAATGACTTTACTCTACACAGTGAAGAAGTGGTGATTAATGACTTTACAAACAGTGCACGCCAAACACAACGCTCTATTTAGCCACTACTAGTGCTCCACAGAACAACTGCCTAGAAGACACATTAAGAACTTATTTTTTTCTTCAATACTTGCATTTAATTATTTAGGGTATTTATACAGATTTAAATAAGTATACAGTACAGGATTTATTGTAAACTGGAGAAAAAATGGCTGCACCCATTAAGGGAACATAAGTTAAAAGAAAGGCAACATAAGGAACAAGAACAATACAAGCCAAACCTTTGCATCATATTTGCTCTGAATTGACCAAATGCAGACTTTATTTGCTGATGATGTAGAAACCTAACAATGTAATTTGTTGAATCTGCCATCATAGATGTTATACTTTTAGGATTACTCAAGAATCATTTACTTGGCTGTACTGCAATTGTTACAAAAGGTTAAAATGACTACCAGTTGCTGGCATGAAATCTTAAAGCAATTAATCTATATTACTGCATTAAGGCTCTATTTGATGTAAATAAAGAAAATATTTTGCTTTTTTATTGACTATACATTTATGATGTAATACTTCCTTTCAATTAAGGCAGCTATGAATGCACTGTATTTTGCAAAACTACCCAAAAACACTTTCTTTTTTGCACAACAATTATCTATATTTAAGCAATGTTATAAAATTTTAAATGTTGTTGATGCAAACTTAATGTTTTGCTTCAATAAAAAAATTAAAGTCCAAATACAGTGATCCCTCGCTATATCACGCTTCGACTTTCGCGGCTTCACTCTATCGCGATTTTTTTTCTCATACACGCTTACGTCACTACGCATGCGCTTTCTGAGAACTTTTATCTAAGCCCTACGATGGCTCCTAAACGTGCTGCTGTTTCTAAGCCTTCTGACAATAAAACTAAGCGCTGGAGGAAGATGCTTACTATCCAGGAGAAGGTGAAACTCTTGGATATGATTAAAGATGGCAATACCCTACAAAAGCCTCCTCACGCATATGAAAAGACAGCGCCAGCAACTTTCTATCAAGATGTTCTTCAGCCGCGCATCCAGACACCAACTGCCTACTCTTAGTACTCCTTCAGCGGAAGAAGACAACGACGCACCTGCTGAAGATACTGCACCACCTCTGAAGACTCTCCTACTGAGATTGTGCCTTCATAGGTTAGTGGTTGTGTGTAAGAACTGTGTGTGTTTGTGTGCAATTAAATGTACAGTACAATAATCTACTATATAAAAGCGGTCGGGATTGTCCTTCCATCCCGTGAGTGCAAAGCGTAGCGGTATTCCGCTTATCACAGACTTGCTACTTGCGGCTTGAGGTACGAAGCGACGCAATGTGAGCAGAGTTCTGGTGCTCCTTGCTTTTGTGCGCGATGCGCTGGAAAAATAGACAAAATTATGTCTCTGGAAATAATTAATGTTGATGGAGTACAAATGCCTCACCGCATAGTAAATATCAGGGGAGATGGTGCTTGCTTCTTCTCATCTATAGCTTATTTAGTGCATGAAACTCCATCTTTAGTGGTACAGATTCGGGCTGACATTGTACGACTTTGGACAGGCACTTGAGGGGATAAAAAAAACGTAGGTTTTCGGGAGATGTTATGAATGGACACTTTGATGTTCTCATTCTCTACACTTACATGCCTGATGTACACATGGAGCGCACAAAATTGAGGATAAAAGTCGGTCGCCTTAAAAGGCAGGTGAGCCTAGTAATAATATGATATTTGTAACGTCTAATATGTCTTATTTTCTCTTATTTTGTCTAATATATTGGGTAATACGTGTGTAATGGTGACCAAAGGGTGTTATTTCATGTCTAGAGGGCTCTAATAATGTTAAAAAACATATTTAGAAGGTCGTAAACAGGTTTTCTAAACTCTAACTGTGAAAATATTCGATTTATAAATAAAGAATCCTACTTTGCGAAAATTCATTTATCACGGTAGAGTCTGGCACGGATTAACCGTGATAAACGAGGGTTCACTGTACCAATATAATATTAACTTGAACTTACTGTACCTTAGATGCAGTACATTTAGAAGCCGAAATTAATGGCTTGTGATATGGGGCTTTCATAAATCTGTGTGTAACTTTTTCATGCTGTATAAGCTGTTATACCGAAACCAATTAACTGATCTCATGATTGTTACAAGGTACACCAGAAATTTTCACATTACTGCATTGTTAAGCCAAAATATGCATCATATTTTAATAATATACGAAAATATAACTTGCAGAGGTGTATAATTTTAGTTTTGCAGAGGCACAAAAAAAACATGGTGAAATAACTGTAGGACTGTCACCATTAACTTTTCCATTTTTAGTGGAATCTGCATCTTGTCGATTTATATTTTTGTTCTGAGCAGAGTTTAGGTTTGCTAACTTGTGCTCAAAAATATCTAGTTGTGTTTATTAAGGATTCCAAATTGCCCAGTGGGCTTGTGTATGTTTGTGTTTTGTAGCTGTATAAGGAAAATAACAGTAAAAAAAAAATACACAGGCTTAGTGGGGTTCATAATCTGATCATTACATAAGAGACAAAGGGAACGATGGTAAAAAAAAAATAGTTCATATAATAAGTTTTGTGCATCTAGTTAAACTTTGTATTAAATGTAAACTTGGTTAGGAGGGAAAAATATCAGAATACTACCCCAGTGTCTAGTGAAGTCCTTTCTAATTTCATTTAGCGTTCAGAATATAATTTCAGTGCTCCTTGCATCACTTGGAATATATAAAAAGCATTCACAGTTTAAGAAAATGGAGAAGGCAAATGGAAAAGTAGCACCATCATCAGCATGTGAGCGCAGACACTAGTCTTTCATAGACCACAGTACCAAACCATAGTGTATCAATATATAGTAAATGTCTTTCTCATTGCTGGAATATTTCAATACTAAACTACATGGTTTCAATGCCTTCTATTACACTTAACAGAATGATGCTAACAAGGGCACTCACTCTCTGTGCCTTGCACAATCAAAGCAATTTCAAACAGATTAAAATTCCAGCTTCTTATTGAGACAAAAGTTTCTTTAGCTGATACTACCTAACCTATTAAAAGGTGCCTTAGTTTATGCCCTTAATATTATCAGCAAAGTAAAATCTATAGGAACATATTGTCATAGCTCTGTTTACTCATATGCTGAAGTAGGCAGGGATCTGTAGTACTTGTAAGTATGTAGGATGTCAAAACAGAAGTATAAACCCTAGTGAGTCGAGTAGTTCATTTGATTGAGTGAAATTACAACTGAAGGATGACTAATAAAGATAGATGGATAGATACTTTATTAATCCCAAGGGGAAATTCACATAATCCAGCAGCAGCATACTGATACAAAAAAAAATATATTAAATTAAAGAGTAATAAAAATGCATGTAAAAGCAGACAACTTTGAGAAATGTTAGCATTTACTCCCCCGGGTGGAATTGAAGAGTCACATAGTGTTGGGAAGAAACGATCTCCTCAGTCTGTCAGTGGAGCAGGACGGTGACAAAAGTCTGTCACTGAAGCTACTCCTCTGCCTGGAGATGACACTGTTCAGTGGATTCTTCATTATATATATATATATATATATATATATATATATATATATATATATATATATATATATATATATATATATATATATATATATATATATATATATATATATATATATATATATATATATATATATATAGTGAAAGCTGGCCCTGGTACAGACAGACGGACAGCATATTTTCACCCACACATCGTTTATTTACAATACTATTATTTACAGTTTTGCTCACGTGCACCCCAGTGCCTTCTTGCACCATTTCCCCAATGTCCAGGCCCACAGTCTCTGTGCCTTCCTGGCTGCCTCCCGTCCTCTCTCTCCAGCTCTGTCTGCTTCCTCCCGACATCCACCACTGACTGGAGGGAGGCGGCCCCTTATGTAATGCTCCCGGATGAGCCCCAGGTGTTCCCGGTATCCCCTCCTTAGCCACGCCCCAGCGTGGCGGAAGTGTCGGCTGTCCTCCTGGCAGCTCTCCGGGCGCCACATAAAGTCTTCCCCCCAGCACTTCCTGGTGTGGCGGAAGTGCTGGGCTCCAGGGACAATTAGGCACTGGGCGCCGCCTGGCGGTGGCCACGGGGCCCCACAGGGCCGGGCTTCAAAACCCCCCACCCGAGGCCCCTGCATAACCAGGACGACGCCCCACTCTGTCTGGAGGAGGCACACGCCCTCCTATGGTCGTCCAAGGCGTCCCGGCCGGGCTCCAGCCCCGGCCAAGGACCACACGGGATAAACCGGCATCGGGGGGGCGCCGCCTGGCGGTGACCACGGGCCCCTACAGGGTAGCGCTTCCATGCCCTCGACCCGTGGCCCCCAACAGAACCAGGACGGACGCCCTCTCGCGGTCTGGAGGAGGCACAAGCCCTCCTCACGTCCTCCTGGGCCCGGCCGGGCAGATAGATAGATAGAATATGTGAAAGGCACAATAAGATAGCCAGGCAGATAGACAGACAGACAGACGGATGTAAGGCACTATATGAGAGATAGATAGGATAGATAGATAGATAGAAGGCACTATATGAGAGATAGATAGGATAGATAGATAGATAGAGAAGGCACTATATGAGAGATAGATAGATAGATAAATGCACATAATGGACATTAGCTTCGTTTTCATTCTCTCCTCCACAACTATCTGCAGAGAGTCGAGAGTGTGTCACATAACTGAGCCTGCTCTCTTAATCAACTTATGGATTCGGTGGGCCTCTCTTGAAGTGATGTTACTGGCCCAGCATGTTAGAGAGTGGCAAATGGCACTAGCTGTACATTTTCAGTAATATATGAATGTTTCAGTGAGAAAAACATATCTGAACATTTTACAGGGACATGCTGGGATAATCAAAACACACTTCTTATATATGTATGGAGAATACACTACTTGAAATCACCAATCTTTTCATTTGAATAATATAATTTTCCTGTGTTATAAAGCCAAAGCATATATCACACAAAATGTATGGCAGATCTCTCAAGAAGAGAAGCATAAGACTAAAATAGTAAAGCATATTAATAAATTAATCAATGTAATTATACAAAATGAATTTAGGCAGAGGAGTTAATGTATGGTGAAAAAAGAAGTAAGCTGAAGTATACAGGTAAATGTAAGGAATGCAAGCAACAAAACAAAATATTTAATAAACAAAGAAGAGAAATCATAATGAAAAAAATTAAATCGGTTGAGGACAAACAGTGTGCTTAAATGTAAAGGAATAAGAATTTATGCAATGCCTTAGACAAAATAAGAAGTAATACACAATTGTAGCACTGTCTAGAAATACAGATCATTAAATAGTGATTATTCCTTCAAGTCAGGAGTTATTTCAATGTCTAGATACAGTACGTGCATTAATGCTGCACTTTTACAAAAAGAGAACGTAATGGCACAAAGCACTCCAATGGTTGAATGTGCAAACCATCACTGTTACCACATTGCCATCTAGTGGAAGAAACATGTTACTCACCCACACAATAAAGTCAATGTTCACTACCAGCAAATACAGCTCATGAAATCCAAAGACAAGCATCTTTACATTTCACCTTCCATGTGAGATCAGACTTGTAGCTTCCGGGTTTTGCAAGTTCTTATAAATTGCACTGTATGTGTGTAGAAAGTTTAGAGAAGTAATAGGTAGCAAAGCCTAACCATAAAGTATGTGTAAATTCTATACAGCAATATACTCATCCAATTCAGGGTCATGTGAGTCACAATTTAAACTAACAGCAGCAGACACAAGGCAGAAGCCAGCCCCGGAGAGGATTCTGATTCATGGCAGCGTGAAATTAAGGCAAATGTTATAGGTGACATAGTTGTTAGTGCTGCCATTTCACAACTCCAGGCCTGGACACCGTCTGGGAGAAATGTGAGTGTACTCATTACTGGGCCATTTAATGGGTCTGAATCTTATGTACTTTTCATAGAATGCTTCCAGCTCACTATGACCCTTTAAAGAAAATCAAAATGATGCCAAGCAATGGCAGTATAAAACTAAAGCAAATGTTCATTTATAGTAATTGAAGCAGGAAATAATAAACAAACATGCTCTGTGCACATAAGACGATTACAGCTTAAAAGGAAAGAACAGAAGAAAAACAGAAAAGCACAGATGAAAGAACTCTCACATTATGCTTCGAAAATGTGATTTAATCCTTGCAGACCTTTAAAAAGTATAGAGCAGGGGTCTCCAACCTTTTTTTCCTCTGAGAGCTATATTTTTACAAAATGAAAATGGCTGAGAGCTCCTCATGTTTTCTAACATTTATTCTCATAGCTTATTTCATACCAAACAAACTAAATAAGCTTGTTTTGCCTGAACATTTACAAAATGTTGGTGCCCACAACTCACATTCTGCATTAAAGCGTCACAAAAAATATTGAGTTCACCTGCAAGTGCATTTTGTATGCCTGTATCTCACACTATTGAATTAAAACATGAATGCTACCAAAACAAAACAATGCAATTCCAAATCCACAGATATGACTTATTCATTTGTCATTTTGTCACATGTCACTGTGTCACTTTATTCACAGGTCCAGTTGCATGTGTGATGTGTTTTTTAGTTAGTCAGATGACTGGCACTGCATGAGGTCAACAAGAGAGGCAGGTGTATGGTGGAGTGGAGCCACTTAGGTTCAGTCGTATGGAGTCATTTAAATGTTCGTCTGTCAGTCTTGTTCTGAACTTTGATTTCATGACATTCATGTCAGACTCTCCGAGGTATGGAGACCCAAACAAAGCAGACATTTTCAGAGCTACTTGGCGAAGATTCTTAGCTATCTGGCTCTACTAAACTCCAGAAATGCTGAGAATGCTGTTGAGACTTTAACTGCACATTATTTTGAAGGTTTACTAAAATATAATATATAACTTCCAATCACTGTCTGTCTGTCCACTTTTCACACGAGAACTACTTAACGGATTTAGATCGAGCTTTTTTCTATGATTTGCTTGAACACTCCGGTTGATTTCGCAACTTCTCTCATTTCGCTATGTATCATAGTTCGTTTGTAGTACTGATTTATTTGCGCAAATCCGAGAAACACGCAACGGGCCACGGGGGTCTCTCCTCACTCACTCGCCAGCTTCGGGGCGTGTACCTTAACTCCGCTAAGCTAGTGAATGAGAGAACAATTGAATTCAACTTTGTTTGAAATTTAAAATAAAGTGTTAGTTAGGTCTTGATGAGTTTGAGTCTGGATATTATCTTAAGTGTATGTCACATTGAAAAGATAGATTACAATTCAGAGACTCTGAATCATGTTTTTGTGTTAAAAGGATAGTGATATGATTTTTTGGAAAGATCGCCCAGCCCTAATTTAACGAATCAAGTTTTCAAATTTATGTAGGATTCATTAACCCTTTGGCAAGCTACTTGGAAAGGGGTTGCGAGCTACCGGTAGGTCACTAGCGACATGTTGGAGACCCCTGGTATAGAGGCACAGAATATAAAAAGCCCTGATTTGTTTGCTTATCACTCACATGTGGCTTGTCTCTACATGAAGAGCACAGTACGCACAAAGTAAGTACAAAAATGCAACAAACATAAAAGGAACAAATAAAACCCAAATGACATTATGGGAAAGCAGTCCACCTACACAAGATGTCATTCTGTCTTCTAAATACAGCCTTCTGTTTAACATCACTTAAAATGGTGAAATATAATCCAGGTTAGTAAATGACCCATTTCATTAGCTGGCCATTTTACTTTTACCTGTGATGCAATGTTCCTTAAGCTGAAAAAGAGATCAAAATCATTTTACAACATCTTTGAGACGCAACATAACTTACATGGCTAGGAGACCGAGAATTCTAGCAAGGATTCCTGCTTCATGCTTGGCCTCCAAGACACCTGTAGTTCTTATCTACAAATCCTTACAGTGCCCTAGGACAATAATATGGGAGATGACAGCATACTAAATTCTACAGATCGTTATTAATAACAGCACTTCAAATATCTACGCTGTAGGTGTGCTTAGACCTAGGGTATCACAATCATATCTGTTTCACACCAATTCCTGAAAAATGAGTCTGGATTCATTATCATGAATCGTCCTGAATACAAAAGAGCAACCATTACTCAGTATAGCAAGTCTAGTACCTCCTAGGAGCCCACTATTAATTATTGACAAGCTGCAGATTTCTACTTGTTCTCACATCTCAGTAAAGGCCATGTAACATTAGATGACCTTTCCAGCAATTTTCACATACACTGTGTGCACAATTATTAGGCAAGTTGTATTTTTGAGGATTAATTTTAATATGGAACAAACACAGTGCTATCAGTCAATCCAAAATGTTAATAAACCTGAAACCTGAATGTTTCACAACGGAAATGTGAGTGTGAACATCATCAGGGGAATACATATGTGCGCACAATTATTAGGCAACTATTAGTGTGCAGATTTATTATGCAACTAAAGGAAAAATGAAAATTTTCCCATCTCACTTGTTTATTTTCATCTGTTATAGTGAGAATAATAAACAAACACCTCAAAATATACAAATAAACATCTCTGACATTTCAAAAAAATCAATCAATCAATCAATGACCAATATAGCCACCCTTCTGTCCAATAACAGTCATAAGCCTTTCCATTCATGGAGTCTGTCAGTTTCTTGATCTGTTGACGATCAGCTTTTTGTGGAGCAGTGACTACAGCCTCCCAGACACTCTTCAGAGAGGTGTATTGTTTTTCTCCCCCGTAAATCTAGCGTTTAAAAAGTGCCCACAAGTTCTCGATAGGGTTTAGGTCAGATGAGGAAGGGGGGCCATGTCATTATTCCTTCATCTTTAAGGCCTTTACTGGCTGGCCACGCAGTGGAGAACTTCGATGCAAGTGATGGAGCATTGGCCTGCATAAAAATCATGGTCTTTTTCCTGTATCACTGTTTGAAGAAAGTGTCTTCGAAAAACTGGCAGTAGGTTTGGGAGTTGATTTTGAGTTCATCTTCAATGCAAAAGGTCCA
Source organism: Polypterus senegalus (assembly GCF_016835505.1). NCBI lineage: Eukaryota > Metazoa > Chordata > Cladistia > Polypteriformes > Polypteridae > Polypterus > Polypterus senegalus. Next base: position 87,464,258 of record NC_053169.1, on the reverse strand, counting down.
ACTAGCTCATCTTTAAAAATACCAGCTCATACCAGTACCCCACCTCCACGTTGGAGTGGAGCTCTGTGCCCATTACTGATCCACAGGTCCATCCATCTGGTCCATCAAGAGTCACTCTCATCTCATCGGTCCATAAAACCTTTGAAAAAATCTGTCTTCAGATATTTCTTGGCCCAGTTTTGACGTTTCAACTTATGTTTCTTGTTCAGTGGTGGTTGGGTTTCAGCCCTCCTTACCTTGGCCATGTCTTTGAGCACTGAACACCTTGTACTTCTGGGCACTCCAGGTAGGTTGCAGCTCTGGAATATGAAAGTACTGGAGGATAATGGGTTCCTGGTAGCTTCACGTTTGATTCTTCTCAAATCTTTGGCAGCTAATTTGCGTCTTTTGTTCTCAACACGTTTCTTGCGACCCTGTTGACTATTTGCAACAAAATGTTTGATGGTTCTGTGATCACACACCAATATCTTAGCAATTCCAAAAGTGCTGCATCCCTCTGAAAGACTTTTACAATTTTGACTTTTCAGAGTCAGTTAAATCTCTTTTTGGCCCATTTTGCCTGAGGAAAACTAGCTGCCTAATAATTCTGCACACCTTGATATAGGGTGTTGATTTCCTTAGGCCACACCCTCCCTCATTACACAAATACACATCACCTGACGTGCTTAAATCCAATAAGCATTCAAGTTAATACAGCTTGGAGTTGGAATATACGCATTAAAAATGATGATATGGTCAAAATACTCACTTGCCTAATAATTGTGCACACAGTGTATAGCTTTCATTTACATAATCTTAGGGAGTTGGTGACATGCTCTCATGAAGTCAGCTGCATAATGTGGTCTAGCCAGTGACTCACTCCAGCTTATCCACAACTTGTTTGATTATTTTCTTCAATCACAGGGGTGGGCTCTATGTTCATGAGAGCTGACAACCAATAAATGCCCATCCTGAATGCACAGACAAGGAGTACGAACCTCACAGACAGAAAAGAAACTCATCTATCTGATGTCTTCTGTTTTACATTCCATGGCAGAATGGAAATAAAAGACAAATAAAAGGGCAGAGATTGTGGCTGAACATGTCATGGTTGTTAGCTCTTTGCACAGAGCCAGTTCTGTCAAGCAGCATGCTGTTGGGTGTCAGAAAAAGTGGCGATCATGACTGTGCTAGAAGGTCAGCATGAAGTTGGTAAATTAAACAACTGAAAATCACTGGACATGTCTAAACTGAGACGGTGCAGCAACAAGTTGGCAAGTCTGACATAATCAGGTACTAGAAGTTGCACAACATAACATTGGCAGTCTGCTAATCTATAATGCACATTAATTAAAGAGATGCAGTACCATTGTAACAACTAGGTCAACTCCATACGCTACTTTTATCATTATGGACGAAATTTCAAAAGTAGATGGTCATGACATCACTCTCATTAAGGTTGTAAAATACTGTATATTTCACATAGTGGCTTAGAAAATATAATAATTATCAATGTCCGTGTCAATGTCAATTTATTCGTAGAGCACATTTAAAACAACATCAGTAATGCTGTAGCCAAAGTTTTTTACATTAAAAAATACAATGAATATAAATAGAAATAAAGTACAATAGAATGAAATACAGCCAGAGCTGAGTTAAAGAAAAGAAAGAAGAGACTAAGAGTAGGGAAACCATCAGTATCAGTGAAGGTCAGAGAAAGCTAGAGAACAGAAATGCGTCTTCAGTCTCGTTTTAAACAGCTCAGTTGAAGGTGACTCCTTAATGTAATGAGGTAAAGAATGAATTGTGCATAATTCATGCAAAGAATAAAACTGGCTGATCTGAATGGTCACATTTGTTTTTTTGTTATTATAGATGTTATTCTTAAGAAGCTGATAGGCGCATCCAAATGTTTAAAAGCTTTTATAATTAGTGCACTTTCACTTTGAATACCCAGTAAACAAATAAACAATATAGGAAAAGTTACTTCAATAATTAAGAATACTTTAGGATGTATATAAAAACACACAGCAAACAATACATGAAAGAAAGATATTAAAAAATATAATCCTGCAAAAATCACTGTAGCGGTTTGTCAGTCAGCCTTTTGGGCTTTGTGACAAGAAATGCCTGCTCTTATAATGTGTGTGTTAATTATAGCCATGCCATTAAACCATGTGACAAATGAATGGTTACATGTAGAAGCATAATGTTATTAAAAAAAAACAAATTTGGGATTAACTTGCTTAGAGATCTTTATATAGACAACATCTTTGCATCCTATGAACAATTACATTACCAATTTAACATTCCAGCTACACATTTCTTTCACTGTCTTCAAATTAGGAACTTTGTTAAACAGAACCTTCCTGATTTTCCTCATCTTGCACCCTCATCCATGCTGGAAAAAATATTGCTCAATCTCAAGGACTCAGACACAATCTATGCAATATATAAAATTATTTTACAGTCCCTCCCTTTCAAAGATCCAAGAGGACACTTGGGGAAAAGATCTCTTAATCAATATATCAGAAAAGGAGTAGAAAGTAGCAATGCAGAGAATTCACTCGAGCTCCATATGCGCAAAGCATACAATTATACAACTCAAAATTATATATCGAGCACATCTGTCTCGACTAAAACTCTCCAAATTGTTTCCAGGGCATGATCCAATCTGCGAACGTTGCAATCAAGTCCCAGCCTCACTGGGTCACATGTTCTGGGCCTGCACCAAATTAACATCTGGACAAAAATTTTTAATTACCTTTCAGACAGCCTTGGACTCACAATCCCTCCTAACCCATTAACAGCTGTGTTTGGGGTTCTTCCAGAGGGTCTTAAAGTGGAGAAGGACAAACAAATTGTGATTGCATTCACTACACTGTTGGCACGCAGACTTATTCTGCTAACTGGAAGAACCCAAACTCTCCTCTTTTAAGTCAGTTGGAAACCGATGTGTTACACTATTTGAAATTGGGAAAAAAAAAAATCAAATACTCAGAGGATCTGTACATACATGGCAGGATCTAATCAGTAGTATTTTAAAATAAGCTCTTAAAGCACAGAGGAAGCAATTATTTCTGTATTTCTTTCTCTTCTGCATTCATCTCTATTGGCTTATCAAACTTATTAATTTAGGTATGTTTACAAGCCTTAAAATTTTACGCCGTTTGCCTTGCGCGCTCTCTCTCTCTCTCTCAGGGGTGGGGATCGACTTATTCTTATTTTTACTTTTTGTAAAAATGGATTGTTTTGTATGGAATGATTGCAATAAAATTAATAAAATTTCAAAAAATAAAAAAAAAACAGAACTGATGAGTATGAAATTATTTGAAATGCAAAGGGAATGCATAATGGTTCACCATGAGACAACACGTTAAAGATTTAAGTCAATGATACAATGACTGTGCATAATAGTAATGAATTATGCAGACCATAATGTCAAAGCATTCTTTGCGCATCTTAGCACCAGTATAAGGTTATAAACATCTGACCATGACTCCATCTTATGGTAAGTCTAATACACTACATCTTCGATTAGCAAAATGTACAACAGATATGTACACCTAATCCTCTGCATACCTGTCCATGATGGTCTCCCACGCAAGTAAGATAACTGACACCTGTTGATGATGTATTTGGCATTAAGCTTCCTATATTTGGACAAAAGTGACAACAAAAATGGATACTAAGAGTCCCTGCATTACTGAAAAGTACTGTGCTTGATGGCAGTTACAGATTTCACTTTGCAATACTACTGTAAAACCAGTAAGGTTCTTTGTTTTTTGCATTTAGCTATTGTATATCTGGCACTGTCATAGAAGTGACTGCAAGAACTACACTTGCACAGGCAATTTCGTATAGAGGATTCTATAATCACTGTACTAATAGGGAGAAGTGATGGATTTGTGAAAGGTAGCCTTCTCTGCGTACTGTTTGTGAATAACCTCAGCTGGCACAACCAGACGCAGAGTAGGTGGAGGTGTACGGGCAAGCCAAGTGATATATTTTCTGTACTGATGCCTTTGTGTTAATGGATTTGGATGGGAATTAATGTTGCAAAACTATTAATTATACTGTGTTATTAATTTTTAATTTGTATTGTTTGATTTTACTACTATTTAACTGTACACCAATCCTTTGTACTTACTTTATTCAAAAGTTAGTTTGTTATATTTTTGTACAAAGTTCACCATACACCTTGAACCCCTCGCATTCTTTTCAAAGCTACTCGAACTCTTCAAATTGCCTGCCTGTCAAGAAATAATGAAGAGAGGGCTGCATTTTTTGCTCTCACTGTTTAAAAATGTTTTACTTTTTCTTAACTATTATTTTTGCCTCATGAGCACATAAAAAAATGTTTACAAAGAAATTGGACAAGAATAGTGTAACTACCGCTCCACCATCCTCTCTTGCCACCCAAACATATTGAGTTTTTCAGTCAGTAAGTAACCATTCTTTCAAAAAACTATATCTTGCCAAGCATTTTATCTATTCATTATGTATTTGAAATGTTCACCCATATCACAGTATTGGCCCAGTCCAGTGTGGAAGGAAGTAAAATTGGTTTTCTTTTGCACTGCAAGTTGACATACATATAGGGTGGTCCAGATCTAACTATGCAATTTTCATTACGCTATAACTGATTAAGTTTATTACATAGAAAATCACCCGAAAATCCCAGAGCATCGAGAAGTCTGCGAACTGACGACATGAAGAATCATCTTCGCGCCAAACTGGAATCGTCCCCGCATAAATCAAAGTCATCCAGACGATCCGGATCTGCATAATTAGATCTGGACCACCCTGTACTATTGAATTTACGAAGTGCTAAAAAAAGAGGTCATATATGTTTTAGCATTTTTATATTATGTAGAAACTCTTGTTGGACTGTAATAGAGGAGTTTCCGTTTATGTGAACATTTTATTAACCTGGTCAAATTTCATATTGACCTTGAAGTATTTTGACATCCTTGATATCCTTCTGCCGTGAAACATTCTGACCTGTCATTGTTTACACATCTTAAACAACTTTTATCATACACTGATAATTTCTGTATTATCTACATCTATTATATATTTATTATATTATATATCTATTTACTATATTTATGTATCTAGATTGCAAATACCATACATTGCATCAATGTTCATATTGCTAACTACACGTCAATATTGCTGCTACTTCTTTGTCTTGTCTTTGCACAATGTCTTGTCTTGTTTGTGTTTTAATTTTAAATTTTAATTCTATTTTTAAATGTATTATTTTCACGTCATGTTGTTACTCTGTTGACCCTGAGCTTCAATTTCGTCTATCTGTATACTTGTATATGGTTGAGATGACAATAAAGTTCACTTTGACTTTGACTAACTGGCTCCTGAGAGCACTGAGCTTTCCTGAAGTTAATCCAGGAAAAATGAAAGTACGACTAAAATCTTTAATTGATTTTCAACCCTTTTTGACAGGTCAAAGTACGTTACCTACACTTATTTGTGCGTGATATATTCAGCAAACTAATATTGATCACAAGAACAAACTATCAAAGTTATTAATAGGTTCAGACAAAATAAGTGCGGACTATTTCTGTTCAAACAACAGTGATTAAATAAACAAGGCAGTATTAAGCACCCTGCATATACTTGTACAGATACAATGACAATAAAGGCTTCCTTCCTTACTCACATATCATGAACATTGCACATGATAATAATAAATCACATACACAAATAACTTCAAAAAAACTTTAAATTGGGTGAACGTCATCTTTCTGCTTTGTTCATTTGTGTACTGCAATAAAAATAAAGTGAGGAGTACAACATTGCATCTGTGGGAATTGAACTTTTCTTCTAATATCACAGTTAAGACACATGAATTAAACATATTTAAAAAGAATATGCTAAAGTGATATGTGTTGTGTAAAGTGAGTGTTTGGGGCCAAATAAAGTAAAAGAACAGAAAGAGGTTATTTGTGCAGGTATGGCTTTATTTCGTGTGTCTTATCTCATGCATGTCACATTGGTGTCTGCTGTTCACGTCTCAGATTTGGACTGCACGCTGATGCTAAAGCTGCGCATCCCAGTCCTCTCTTGACTATTGGTAAGGTAATTTTTATTAGTCTCAACTACAGTATTAGCATCTTGTTCAAAGTACTTATTCAAATCATTTAATTTACTTTTTTTTTTTTTTTTAATATATGGTATAGTTTGCTCTCTTCTTTACCTTTCCTTTCACTGCACCATTGGGCTGTTGTTTTGAATGACCATCCATATGGGCATTTTCTCTTCTTTCATCACGATAACACATTAAAATGTATGATCTCAAACGAGTGACCTATGAAACACCTGCTCTCATCATTCCCCACTCATGTCAACCAAGAGGATTCTTTTCCTTTAAATATTTTAAATTTATTTCTAACTGGATAGGTTTATAATCATGAGGATCAAAATGGGGCTGAGATGTGTGCTGGATAATGGATTGCTGTTGGCACCTGTACTGTTGGTGAAAACATGGGACTTTTCTTGTTATTACCCATTTTTTATTTTTCACATATGCTAAGGCTCCTTTGTGAGCAGGGCCACATGGTGTGCACTCAAGTTACCCTGACGGTAGGTCGGGCCATGTAGTCATCTTTATTCATCCTCACAATGTTACACAATACCTGTTTATTGGAATATAATATCAAAAACAAAGTGCTTATTGTACAAATGCTTTTTTAAAAATCAAGAAATCAGGTGTCATTTTGGGCTATTTTCTAATATTGCCGTTTAACTTCTGCCAAATATACTGCTTATTCCTCTTTCTTATTTTTTCCATTGACCACTATGAACATTCCTTAATTTTCTGTGGACACCCATTCTCAGCACGGATAATTATGTATAACATTATTGCATAATATTTAGATGTCTGCTGCCTAGCAGGCCGTATAGTGTAGCGACCATGGAACTGGAATTTAAAACTCAACTGTGCCTATAATGGTTTGGTCAGGAATTGCTCCATAACTTTAGGTTTTATTTTTTTTAATCTGTGTTCATTTATTTTGCTGTTTTTGCAATTTATTCTTTAATATCTACTTGTTTATTTCTAGGGTTTTTCTTTGTTTAAATCATTTTGTAATTTTTTTTTCTCTACGGTATTAGTTACAGTTCTTGTCCTTTGTTTGTTGAGCCTAAAGGCTTCGAGAGCCTGACACCACATTTGTGGGACTGCCTCCAGACATATAAAAACTAGTAGAAATACCAGCATTATTGACTTATAGGTAGTGGACTTGGCTTTAACTTTTTTCTTTGCATCTTTTATGCAAACCTTTTTGATACAGATTACTTTTTGGTCCTTGTTTTTGAATTCTTGTATAATAAATTTATAAATGTACAGAATAGTTGGTTTTCTTATTGTGGACCAGCTATTTTCATGGTTGCTCTCTCCCAATTTCCTAATTTTTTGATTTTAAAACCTTTCCCTCTTTTTGTTGGGCCTGTGTAGGCCAGAAACCGGCTTCTTGAGTTTGGGACCAGGACAATTTGTGCTGGTAGGTCCTTCCCTTTGTGTTTTGACCTCTGTATAACTACAGGTCTAACTTTTGATTTGAGGCTTACCACCTTTATCAGTTTTTGCGAGCCAACAACTTATAACACTGCAGCTTAATTTCTGCCTTTAACTCATTGTGCAACTCAGATTCCATTACATAACCTGCCTATGATCCAATAGCAAAAAAAAATAAATCTGCTTAACAGTTGTGATGTACCATACATTTGCGTGTGACCTTAGATATAAGCTTCAGCTAAATATACAATAAATAACAAAAATGTCTGCTCAAGGTAACTGATCATAAAATACACTTTTATTGTTTATATATTTTTAGAATAGGAGCACAGGTACACCTTCCACTTTAGATGCACCAAAAATAACTAATATGATGATCTAACAGAAACATTTTCAAATTATTTCCACACTTACAAAATCAAACATTGCTGACAAGCAAAGTTACAAAAATAAAAATACTGTACAGCAGAGATTGTGCACATCTGCAAAAAGGAAAAAATATCATTACAAACATTACAGAGTAGGTATTGGTCCACACTTCTTGAGCTCATATTGCTTTAATTGACTCCTTGCTCAGAGGAGCCTGTGATTCAAGAGGGTTAATGAACTTGACAGCAGACGTCCTCTTGAAGAATTCCTGATTCACACATCACTTAATCAAAGGCGGCACGCGACCTTCAGTGAGTCAAATGAGACAGCAAAAGCAGGCCTGTGACTTCGAATGACAAGTATAAGGAAAAACTGCAAACCTGAGCTCAAAATGACAAAAGAAGCAAGGATTGCGCCTTGTGTGGTAACAGACTTACCCTGCCAAATCTGAAAATTACAAAGTACCTGAAGGTCATCCTTCCAACCTACTCTTCATCACCCTGAGGCCATCTCAGGATTATCTGCAAGTGCAGAGGATCTTGAAATGTGACAACCAGAAAGGCTGAGGTCCAAACACTCACTTCTGACATCTAACCTTAAATAAATAAATACAAGCATCTCACCCAGCCAATGCCCTCCCCCTATCAAAGACTGAGATGCTAGTACTTTGCAAATGGTTGCATGTAAGAGTGATGACAGAAGCATATGACAGCAAGCAATCATTGCAGGATAGGACCTTTCCTATCAGCATTACTCGAACAAAAAAAAAATGTTTGCAGCATGATCACCTGAGAATAGATGGTTATCTTTCTATAATATCTTTCGATAATTCTTACATAGTTTGCAGTTTTAAGGAAACAGATTGAAGACAAAAGAGTATTCCACATCAGGATTTTAGGGCTATATATCACCAATCATCAAAATGCCAACTTCCTTTAAAACAGTTTAAGAATTAAATTATGTGGAAAAGGTGTCAAGAAATGCTGTTTAGTAATGATTGCATTGTTAAGCAACACTCGATTGTTTCAAAAGGGTCAGGAGAGAAAGTTTACCTTCAGTTACCTTTAACTCATTTTTTTATTGACCTTACTTATTTGAACTGAGAAACAAGTACAATAGTTGTCGCTCTTCTTCACCTAATTCTCTATTGTACATTAATAAATAAGATATAGAAATGTTCTAAGCTAATGCCAAAATTAAGCCTAACACAAATCCTGTTAGGTGTGAGAGATGGACTCATCTCACAGCTTTACTGTAGTGATGGCTTATAACAACAGCTTCATTTCACAGCCCAAGCCAACATTTTTGAAAAATAATTTAAAAACTTACTAACTAACAAAGTATTACATTGCCTTTACTGATTCATGCATCAATCAAAAGACTGAAGTACTCTTTTTAAGGTGGACGCCTTAATTCATCCAACACTCATAATGACATCACGCTGTTCAGGAACTGTCCATCTGTAAAAGCTGGTCTGCATAATTTGATTTACCATTCCAGACAGATGTTCTACATTAATCAGAAAAATATTTATTAACCTTAATGAATTCGGCCTGAAGCCCAGATCTTACTACTACACAGTCATACTGTATCATCACTTTTAACACTAGAATTGCCATAGCCTATGAGAAAACTCTTAAATCCGGCCCACGTAAATCCATTCGCACCTCTCCATCAGTGTCTTTTGTCCTGTAAATGTGCCCATTAAGACAAGTAGCAAGCAGCCTGCTATTCCATCCCCCACCGTCGCAGAACGCTCACTAAGTTCTCCTAGCTCATGCCTTGTTTGATTATCTGGGAGTGAACTGCTGGAGTTTTACAGTGGAAATAATAGATTGTTATTTGGACGCATGCATTTCATGTGTGTTCTGTTTCTACAGTAATCTGTGTAAACACACTGTTAAAACAGAAACTTTTTCATATTTTAGTAATGTTACAAAATGTAGGCATAAACTATATACATATATATATATATACATATACATACATATATATATACATATACATATACATATATATACATATATATATATATATATATACATATACATACATACATATATACATATATATACATATACATACATACATATATATATATATATACATATACATACATACATATATATATATATATATACATATACATACATACATATATATATATATATACATATACATATATATATACATATACATACATATATATATATATATATATATACATACATATATATATATATATATATATATATATATATACATATATACATACATATATACATACATATATACATATATACATATATATATATATATACATATATATATATATATATATATATATATACATATACATATACATATATATATATATATATATATATATACATACAAATTCTTTTGCATGTTTGTCACACAAAATGTTTCTGATCATCAAACACATTTACCCCTTAGTCAAATATAACACAAGTAAACACAAAATGCAGTTTTTAAATGATGGTTTTATTATTTAGGAGAAAAAATCCAAACCTACATGGCCCTGTGTGAAAAGTAATTGCCCCTTCTTAAAAAATAACCTAACTGTGGTGTATCACACCTGAGTTCAATTTCCGTAGCCACCCCCAGGCCTGATCACTGCCACACCTGTTTCAATCAAGAAATCACTTAAATTGGAGCTGCCTGACACAGAGAAGTAGACCAAAAGCACCTCAAAAGCTAGACATCATGCCAAGATCCAAAGAAATTCAGGAACAAATGAGAACAGAAGTACTTGAGATCAGTCAGTCTGGTAAAGGTTATAAAGCCATTTCTAAAGCTTTGGGACTCCAGCGAACCACAGTGAGAGCCATTATCCACAAATGGCAAAAACATGGAACAGTGGTAAACCTTACCAGGAGTGGCCGGCCGACCAAAATTACCCCAACAGCGCAAAGACGACTCATCCGAGAGGTCACAAAAGACCCCAGGACAACGTCTAAAGAACTGCAGGCCTCACTTGCCTCAATTAAGGTCAGAGTTCACGACTCCACCATAAGAAAGAGACTGGGCAAAAACGGCCTGCATGGCAGATTTCCAAGACGCAAACCACTGTTAAGCAAAAAGACCATTACGGCTCGTCTCAATTTTGCTAAGAAACATCTCAATGATTGCCAAGACTTTTGGGAAAATACCTTGTGGATTGATGAGACAAAAGTTGAACTTTTTGGAAGGCAAATGTCCCGTTACATCTGGCGTAAAAGGAACACAGCATTTCAGAAAAAGAACATCATACCAACAGTAAAATATGGTGGTAGTAGTGTGATGGTCTGGGGTTGTTTTGCTGCTTCAGGACCTGGAAGGCTTGCTGTGATAGATGGAACCATGAATTCTACTGTCTACCAAAAAATCCTGAAGGAGAAGGTCCGGCCATCTGTTCGTCAACTCAAGCTGAAGCGATCTTGGGTGCTGCAAAAGGACAATGACCCAAAACACAAAAGCAAATCCACCTCTGAATGGCTGAAGAAAAACAAAATGAAGACTTTGGAGTGGCCTAGTCAAAGTCCTGACCTGAATCCAATTGAGATGCTATGGCATGACCTTAAAAAGGCAGTTCATGCTAGAAAACCCTCAAATAAAGCTGAATTACAACAATTCTGCAAAGATGAGAGGGCCAAAATTCCTCCAGAGCGCTGTAAAAGACTCATTGCAAGTTATCGCAAACGCTTGATTGCAGTTATTGCTGCTAAGGGTGGCTCAACCAGTTATTAGGTTCAGGGGGCAATTACTTTTTCACACAGGGCCATGTAGGTTTGGATTTTTCTCCCTAAATAATAAAACCATAATTTAAAAACTGCATTTTGTGTTTACTTGTGTTATATTTGACTAATGGTTAAATGTGTTTGATGATCAGAAACATTTTGTGTGACAAACATGCAAAAGAACAAGAAATCAGGAAGGGGGCAAATAGTTTTTCACACCACTGTACTTCAATAATTATTCACAACGAGGTGGACTGGCGACGTAGACTCTTCCAGTGGCACATTAAGGTGCTGTGCAAGCTCTGATCACTGCAGGGCCCATTAAATTGTTACAGTGTCAGTGTTAATGTATTAAAGTGACCAGTTAATACACATGTCCTGGGGTATTTGGGAAGGTATTATGAGAAAACCCTTTACAAACAAAGGAAGAAGATGCATCCTTCGTACAGACAACAGCTAGGCTCTGGATTTTCATCCAGTTTGCTGAATTTGTGAGGGCTGTGTCTTTTACTTGTCAGTAAATGCAAGTAGTAGATGCTAAAATAAAAATAATTACTGAGAAGTGACCGCAAAAATGGTAATTAACACATATTCTATTGTACTTCAGGTCCCACAATGAAAAATAAAACACTGAATAGTATTTTTGATCCAGTAGCAAAGGGCCAGTGAGTAGCTGTATAATTACAGTAAGTGACACTGAACCTTCACAGCATAAATTAGCTTCTAATTAAATAATTATTTGGGGGAAAAAAGCAGCCAACTACAGTGAATCCTACAGTTAAAAATCATTAATACGAAAAGAAGCTTGAGCAGTAGTGTAATTTATGCACAAGTATGTAGAGATGTTCTGCATAGCCCAGCTAAGAAGCTGTGCAACACTCCGTATTATTCTTCATATTACAATTTTAAATGCATTTTCTTATTTTTATTTGTTTTTTGTTTTTAGTAGGAAAGACGGTACTTGCAGCAAGGAGAAAAAAAAAAGAAAGAGACAAATATATGGGACATTGGGTATAAATTTATGATACTTGTGAAAGTTCACTTTTTTCAGTTATATTCTCTGAATGACGATCACGCTCTAACACCTGCTTCACCCTCGCCTCTCCTGATCTGACTCTTAAGTAACAGCGCCAGCATAAATTCACACCCAATCTGACGCTGTTGGTTTTCAAATAATATTGCATTAGTGCCATGATGTTTTCTGATTGGTACTATTCAGGTTATAAAATGATTCCTTCAAAATATCATATATACCTACGTCTGTGGTTTTTTGTTTTTTTTTTTTGACATCATACACCATAAGGAGCATACTAATTCGGCGTTAGCAGGAACACTCAATAAAACTGAATAAAATAAAAATCAAGTGATGGTGAGATACGAAGAAGGCAGATTCACCAGATTTTATCCCTACAGATCAGAGAATGTCCAGTTCCATTGCCTCAAAACACCACTCACATCTACAGTTATTCCCAGTTTCAAATAAAAACTAACAGCGTCAGATCCCTAGGGCGGTAGTATGTATCATGATCGTGAGAGAATAAAAGCAAAAAAAAAAAAAGGTAACTTTTACAAGTATAGTACTATAAATGTACACGGTATGTTACAGGCGCAAACCAAATGTATGTGTGTACTGTATAATCTATACTAATAAAAGGCAAAGCACTCACTCACTCATCACTAATTCTCTAACTTCCCGTGTAGGTAGAAGGCTGAAATTTGGCAGGCTCATTCCTTACAGCTTACTTACAAAAGTTAAGCAGGTTTCATTTCGAAATTCTACACGTAATGGTCATAACTGGAACCTATTTTTCTCCATATACTGTAATGGACTTTAGCTCGATGGCCGTGGGGGGCGGAGCTGCGTCTCACATCATCACGCCTCCCACGTACTGACGTTAACCGACTGTGAACGCAGTACATAGAAAAGAAGGAAGAGCTCCCAAAGAGCGCTGAACAAAAACGCATACAAGCTTATTCATAAGTGCAGCTACTGCGGAAACAAAGCACGGTGTAAACCGTAAGTTTAAATTAAGTTTATGGGCACGCTCCCACTGCCGTTTGTCATGCCTTCGTTGAATACTTTATTAGCGAGATACAAGTTTAATGAGAAGACACGAGGTATAAACGAGACTTTGGATCACTTTGTAACGGAGTTAAAATTGCTGTAGCGAGAAACTTTTAAGTGCCGGGTCTTAGCGAACATTAAATGAAGCCGTGGACATCGCAACATCACACGATAGCAGCTTACGTGAACTGACTGAACGCAGTAAGAGTGATCACTTCCATGCATCAAACCTGTTCAAAAAACGCATTACACAATTGACAAGGTAGGAAATGAATATGCTCCGAGCTGAGCTCCACGGCTAACGCTGTCTTGCGGAAGCAACTTCGTCACGCTGCCACCAAATACTCACAGAAAAATCCACAAGTTAATACACACGCTGTCTCTAGAGTTTCTTCACACTCAATGTATTCCTCGCATCACCGTTAGACCCTCTGATCTCCCATTTCAATTCAGATGCCTCCAATTTCCAGTAAGGCTCTGCTTCGCGATGACAAGTAATAAGTCTCAGGAACAGACCCTACAAAAAGTTTGCCATTGATTTCAGGCAAGATTACTTTTCTCCTGGACAACTATACGTTGCATTCTTAAGAGTGAGCTCGCACAGCTTTGTCATATTACAACCGAACTGCTGAACTGGCAATGTGCTATATAAAGAGAACTATAACAATCGTAATAAACAAACAATAAAACAGCGGAGAACCCGAGGATTAAATAAAAAGGCAGCTTTCTTGGCGAAGCAAGAAAAAACTATGGCCTTATATGTCGTTCGTTTATAAAAAAGCGGAGAAGCTGTGTAAAGGCTGCTTCACAAAAAACCAGCAAAGCGCCTTATATGAGCAGGCAGTCGGCTAAAGAGGGGAATCAATAAATAACTATAATCGTAATAAATGAACAAAAAATAGTGTGCAAGCTGCGGATTAAATAAAGGAGATGGGTACTTAAACAGTACAGTTAGTCTCAAATAGCTACACAATAACTATAGTAATCGTATTAAACGAACAATAAAACAGTACAGAACTGCAAAGCAAGGAGAAACGATGGCCTCATATGGCGTTCGTTTATAAAGCAGCGGAGATGCAGTGTGAAGGCAGCTACACAAAAAAACAGCAGAGCGCCACACTCTGAATGTTTTCCTCACATCACCGTTATACCCTCTGCTCTCCCATTTCAATTCAAATGCCTCCAATTTCCAGTAAGGCTCTGCTTCGCGATGACAATTAAATCTCAGGGACAGACACTACAAGAGGTTGCCAATGATTTGAGGCAACATTGCTTTTCTCCTGGACAACTATACGTTGCATTCTCAAAAGTAAACTCAGTGCACAGCGTGGTCATATTACATCCGGAGTGTTGAATTGACAACGTGGTATACAAAGGTCACTGCGAATTGCAGAGATAGAGATAGAGATATATAGATAGAGATAGATAGAGATAGATAGATATAGATATAGATATAGATATATACACACAGTAGGTGCTTACTCTTGCTTGACATTCAAATGTTTGAAAGGAATTGTTAAAGTAGTTTACAAATTTAACAACTATTAGGCCCTAAAGAAACATCTTAGATATTGAACATTACAGTAAGAACAATGAAGAACACATTTTTCAATTTCTGTAAGGATACTTTTACCACAATTAAAGGAATGCTCATTTTTTTTTAATGTTACTCCATGTTATAAGTAGTTTGTAGCAAGTGGCAAAAAGAGCTTTTAATCTCATGTTTTCATGCAGAACAGAGCTAACAAAAGTTTATTCTGTAGACAAAGTGGACAGTGACCAGTGCTGGAGAACAGCAATTAATACCAAAACATCCATGGAAGTAAGTAAGTCATTCTTAATCAAGAAATATCTTTATGAAATTAGTCTACATTGAAATGTAAAGCTGTGAAGTATTTCTGCATCCACTGACAACTGCAAATAGTCAAGCAAGACACCTCATTAAAAGTGACTTTTGTTAAAGACCTGCTTGAAAAAGACGTCTGGACAAACTCCAGTGTCAACAGGCAGCAAGATTTGACATAACTCTTTTAACCTCACCATTTAGTTGAAATAATAAAGGAAAACAAGCCTATTTTGTAAGGATTTTAATTATAAGACAGACTTAATTTAAGATCTCAAGCTCAAATACAAATAAGAAATCCATGATCAATGCAGTATTTGGGCATTACTGTTATTTGCCAAAAATTGCACACAATTTATTTTTTTTTAACTCTTAACAATCAACATTCAATCAACATTTATTTATATAGCACATATTCATAAAAAAAATGTAGCTCAAAGTGCTTTACAAAATGAATAGAAAAATATAAGACACAATAAAAAATAAACATAAGTCAACATTAATTAACATAGAATAAGTAAGGTCCAATGGCCAGGGTGGACAGAAAAAACAAAAAAAAAAAAACTCCAAAAGCTGGAGAAAAAAATAAAATCTGTAGGGGTTCCAGACCAAGAGACCGCCCAGTCCCCTCTGGGCAATCTACCTAACATAAGTCAAACAGTCCTCTTTGTATTTAGGGTTTTCATGGATGGACCTGATGATGATGGTCACGTAGACTTCTGGCTTTCAGTCCATCAATGTTCTATGTTTTAACATAGAAATCTACTGTCAAATGGTACATCTAGAATTAACTGACTCTGATTATACATGGGGTAAAACATGCAAAAATTATGATAAACCTAAACGTTACACATAAACACAAGGCCTGTATAATTTTGAACCGAAAACATGTATTTAGTTTTAAGCAAACGTGGAAAAAATAAATACAATGCATACTTGACCCATACATCACCTTTTGAAAAAGATTTAAAGTCATCTAACAGAACTGCTAATCGTGCTAATGGGGAGTACTACACTTCATCGAGTCACTGAGCGCTTTCCACATGTAGAGTTAGGACAACAAAGTAATGCATGCAAACAGGAAGTGGTTCGATAAAAACTGATGTTATGCAAGTCAGTCGTTTTTTTAAAAAAAAAGCCAAGCAATACATATTTTAATAGCACACTGATGCTAATGTATATACTATATTTCTGCTAATTTCTCAAGAAGTAGTGAATTAATATATAAAATACCACTTTAAAATGTGCAGTATTCAGGGAAAAAAAGGCCAAATCACACATTACAAGTTTCTTTCTGTTTTGGCAAAATAGGCATTTCTGTTTCCAGTAAAAGTGAGCATAGCATGTGGGGCTAAAATCATCCCATATACTATTACTTGAACAACCAAAATCTATTTCACCATAAAAATCTAATGAAATTAATTAGCTCCGTTATCTAACTCTCAGCAGTGTGAACAATGAAGGGGACACAAACAGGAATCAGAATGACCCTAGCTGTGCTTTCTATTCCTAGAGAGATAGAGATAGAGAGATAGATACTTTATTAATCCCAAGGGGAAATTCACATAATCCAGCAGCAGTATACTGATACAAAGAAACAATATTAAATTAAATAGTAATAAAAATGAAAAAAATTTAAATTAATGTTAGCATTTACTCCCCCGGGAGGAATTGAAGATTCGCATAGTGTGGGGGAGGAACGATCTCCTCAGCCTGTCAGTGGAGCAGGACGGTGACAAAAGTCTGTCACTGAAGCTGCTCCTCTGTCTGGAGATGACACTGTTCAGTGGATTCTCCATGATTGACAGGAGTTTGCTTAGCGCCCGTCGCTCTGCCACAGATGTTAAACTGTCCAACTTTACTCCTACAATAGAGCCTGCCTTCTTAACAAGTTTGTCCAGGCGTGAGGCGTCTTTCATCTTTATGCTGCCACCCCAGCACACCACCGCGTAGAATAGGGCACTCGCCACAACCGTCTGGTAGAACATCTGCAGCATCTTACTGCAGATGTTGAAGGATGCCAACCTTCTCAGAAAGTATAGTCGGCTCTGACCTTTCTTACACAGAGCATCAGTATTGGCAGTCCAGTCCAGTCCAATTTGTCATCCAGCTGCACTCCCAGGTATTTATAGGTCTTCACCCTCCGCACAGTCACCTCCGATGATCACAGGGTCCATGAGGGGCCTGGGCCTCCTAAAATCCACCACCAGCTCCTTGGTCTTGCTGGTGTTAAGGTGTAAGTGGTTTGAGTCGCACCATTTAACAAAGTCTTTGATTAGCTTCCTGTTCTCCTCCTCCTGTTGGAAATAAGTTTCCAACATCCAAAATAACCAAAAACAGTACTCTGTAGTAGCACCTATCAAATACAACTAATATACTTTGTTTTCTAATTATTATTTAAAGCACAAGGGAATTTTAATTAGAAATGATGCAATGAGCTGTTTCTTTTATTCACGCAAATGTCAATGAAAGCAAGTCTGTTAATTTTTGAAAAAATCCTGCCTCACTGTCATGTTCCTTTAACTGATACCGAGTTTCCTTACTAGTCAGGCTTCATTTTGTTCTTACAGAGAATAGAGAAATTATCTTCATTTAAATCACCTTTTAATAGCACCCAAACATATAACCATTTCTAATTAGAATAACCAAGTAGGAAAGAAGTGGAACAGTAAAAAACCTGGACTGTGTGTATTCAATAGATAACTGGATGGGTGTAAAGTTGTGCTCCTCCTTACATTTTTTTGCAAACTCAAAATTTCAGTCTTTAATTTGTGCAAAACTTTTTAAATGTAGGTCACAACCTGCAAAGTCAAGACTTCATTGTTAATCTTAACCTCAGCTGTTTATCATAATTAAGAAATATTTGCACAAAGTTTCATCTCAATTTCTTCAGGAGAATTAATATTACTAAAATTAATTATTTTTTTTACAATTGTTTGATATCTTTTCCAAATCAGACCAATTTAAAAATACTCTTGTTTAACAAACTGGAAACAAATAGGCAATCAGTAAGAAAAAAAATCCATCTTTGAAAAAGCTGGAGTAAAGGGAATAGCATCACCTGATTTTCAATTCTATCCCTGGTCATGAGTAAATATAGTATGAGATTACAAAAGGAAGTAAAACAAAATAAACTTGTGCCCACTTTGTTGGCCATGGAGGGTACATTCTACCTATAGGGTGGTCCACATCTAATTATGCAATTTTCATTACGCATTACTTTTTTGTCGTAACCCGATTTGTACGTGTTCAGAGACGTTCGTGAACCGAGGTTCCACTGTATTTGTAATTGCTTCAGTTTTTCTAAAGAATTTAAACGTTCTGATTTTGCTGTTAAAGAATGTATTATATGAATTATTCATCAGTTGGCATTACAGCTCATTTTCATTATTAAAACAAATTTAAATGTTAACCAACCTTGATTACTTTTTAGTTTTAGATGATTTTAGCCACAGTAAAACAGTATAGGGTGGTCCAGATCTAATTATTCAATTTTCATCACGCTATAACTTATTAAGTTTATCACATAGAAAATCACCCAAAAAATCCCAGACCATCGAGAAGTGTGCGAACTGACGACATGAAGAATCGTCTTCACGCCGAACTGGAATTTTCCCCGCATAGAACAAAGTCATCTAGACGATCTGGACCAATCTGTATATGCTCTGCTCTGTGCACCATTTGCCATTAACTAGCACCAACAAGAGAAAGATGCTGTATACAGAGATGTTATTGTCAATTGCATTTTCCCAAGACTGTCACATGCGACAATATTTCATTAGGCAAAATGCTCAGCACTGGGAAAATTACAAACTAGTTCTATGAAAATATATTTGCATGATTTGAACAACCGTGCTTAAAATAACAGTATAACCACTAATCAAAAAATGTCTTCTACTTGCAGTATTTGTCAACAGAAACGCAGCTAATTTTCTACATCTTCACTAACAATTTACAGTAGACATACACTTTCTAGCAGTAAAGATAAAGGCAGTACTTACAAATAATAGCAGTATGCAATTTATGCTAAAGCGATATATAAGAATTACACTTGAGTTATTAAAGAATTTTAACAGTTTCAGTTAATAGCAAAGAAAATTCTATATGGATTAGAAAACCAATGTAACTGGAGACAGTCCAGGATGCAGCTGTGTTTTTGAGCTGTGGTAATACATTAATATTTAATACAGGAAAATTATAGAGAAGTGAACTGCAATTTAAATTAGTAAAAACATAGACAAGCCAGTGATTAAGAGTTTGGACAGCATTCAAGAAAAGTGTCAGAAGTGATAGAAACATGTTTTTAACATTACGTAAATACAAAATCTGTTATATCTGTTGTGAACGCTGGCCCGGACACAGACAGACAGACATGTTGTTCATCACCACACACTGTTTATTGACACTACTATTTACAATATTACCGTGCTCACAAAACCCCAGTGCCTCTTGCACCGATTCCCCAAAGTCCAGGGCTCACAGTCTCTGTGCCTTTCTTTCCTGGCCGCCTCCAGTCCTCTCTCCAGCTCTGTCCACTTCCACCCGACATCCACTGCTCACTGAAGGCAGGCGGCCCCTTATATATGATTCCCGGACGAGCACCAGGTGTTCCCGGCATTCTTCCTTTGGCCACGCCCCAGCGTGGCGGAAGTGCCGGCTGTCCTCCCGGCAGCTCTCCGGGTGTCCTCCAAAGTCTTCCCCCCAGCACTTCCTGGTGTGGCGGAAGTGCTGGGCTCTCGGGATATCCAGGCACCTGGGCACCGCCTGGCAGTGGCCACGGGTCCCTACAGGGCTGGGCTTCCAAGCCCTTAACCCGAGGCCCCCCGCATTACCAGGACGGACGCCCTCTCTCGGTCTGGAGGAGGCACAAGCCCTCCTCCGATCCTCCTGGGCGTCCCGGCCGGGCCTCAGCCCAGGCCGGGAACCACACTGTATATATATTTCAGTTTAACTGCAGAACTGCACGTACTTAAATGAAACACAAAATAAAGGATAGAGAAGCCATGCTGAATACTATAGAAAAGTCAAGAATGAATAAATACTTTAGTGGTCAAAGAATATCTCCTGTGCATTAAAGCATGCATTTCTACTAGATGCACTGTATAGTGTGCAGTAGGGTGGTCCACAAAGCAATGCAAAAAGTTGTTAGCAGAATCACTTCACCACAACACTTATTTTTCTTCATTAAAGATAGCTTTCTTACCTGTGAAATTTTGGCCCGATTGTGAAGCATGATCCAAACATGATGGTTGCTCCATTCTGAACATTTAAAGGGCAAAGAACAGAAACAACTTATTCTTTGACTGGTCACAAACCATCGCAAGTATTTTCCAACTTCATCAAGGAAAGTACTAATGTTAAAGACCTAAGCGCTTGGTATAGTTTCATTATAATTTTGAACTTAAATCTGTTTTTTTGATCACCCTAGTTTACAGAACATTTCTTCTGAGGAAAACGTCAACAAGAATTCAGCAATGTCAAGTACCAATCTAGTAAAGATTTCCAGATATATAATGGACAAAACAGTCTGCTCTTGAGCAAATGTCAAAACCAAATGATGGCAGCAAAGCTAAAGTACATTATAAAAAAAAAAAAAAGGTTTTATTACAACAATAATACTACACACAAGGGTACAAGGTGTTAGCGACATCAGCACCAAAGAAACAGGGAAAACGCAAAATCCATCTCTCTGGACCTGCCTATATTAAACTTTGAATTCTGTTTGCCAGGTGGGATGGATGAGTAGCTATGTGCCACCCACCAAGAACCTCTATGGCAGCCCCAGGTCTCCCCGCAGTTCTAGTTCCCAATTTTCTCATCAAGAGAGTTAGGCCAACCATAGGTCACCTCTCCATTAAAAAGAGAAGCTGAGAGCTACGTACACACTATTGGGTCTCCATGATGATACATGTTGCTTTAGTAGCTTACTAGTCTAAATCTCACACGCACACTGAACACACATTAAGGAGATGTCGTCGGATCATCTGCTGTCTTTCTGCGTGTTTAGCTTGTCGTTTGTCGTTGTTTAAGAGCTGGGAGCAAGTTAAGTGTCTCTCGCAGGACTTCAAATTGTCTAACGGGAAGATCACATCTCGTCTCCCTAGTCTCCCTCCCAAGGATTTTTTTTTTATAATTGAGAATTGATTTCCTAAAAGAAAACTACAAGAAAAAAAACTGTGCAAAAATGGATTTACAATCAATGATGACTGACTGTATCTGATCATAGGTAGGACAGTACAGTACACAGGAGCAGAAAAGTCCGACAGGCTCAATAACGCTATTCAGTTGATTTAGAATAGCGCTGTAGTCAATAATTTCAAAACAATCAGTTCAGCTACTGTGTTCAGGCTCATGGGTGGCACCACTTCATAGCCAAACAAGATCAGAGATGCAAAACCATCAAAAAGTACATAAGAGAAATGTATTGTGTTCAAACAGAGTAAAATTAAAAGCTATACTGTTTACAAAAGAGTTGCTGCATCTAGATAAAACTCTCGTTAGGATAGCACCAAACAAAAGTCATTCGAGTCTGGGAATTTTCTTTGCATTTGCAGGGAGAAGGACAAAGCACACTAGAGGCTTAAACTTTTCAAACTTTTCCAGCAGCCAAGAAAAGTGATGACTGTTAAAAGCATTTCTGGATGGGAGAAGACAGCTGCATATGACTTGCCACGGCGAGATACGTCCCTAGCCTAACAGGAAACACATGTTTACCATGACTACATGATACGCCTCATTTCTGCCAAGAGAAATGGTCCTTATGCATTGCATGTATATGATGAAATTATCCCATACACAAAAGACAAAGTGAATGCAGAAAAGAGGATGAAACACAAAACCTTTTGCTGTAGTGGAAGCGCAGATTTTCACTTGTGTATTACACGGCTAAAATTAAAAGGTTCTCTCAATAGTGAACAGAAATATATTTCAATATTGACAGAACAGAAAACAAACATTTTCCATCTCTGCATTGATATGAAAGTAGCTGAAAACAATATAGGGCTTAAACTATTCAAAATTGTAATTATCATTAGAGGATATCATAAACAACAGATAGCATTCAAATTTTAAAAGGCAACATTAAACAAACAAGTTGTGGTAGCAGTGTAGGAGAAGGGGCTAACACCATAAAGCCAAGGAAAATTTAGAGAAAATAATCAGTATTTTATGCCCAATTATATTTTGTAACATTCTGTGAAAAAACAAAAGTACAATTAGCTAAAAAGTGCTGAAAGATTATCAGTGCAGAAAACTATTGCAGGCAGGCTTTCAGCATGCAAACAAAAGACCAGTCTTAGTATACATCTGTCTGGAATAAAGACCTTTAATCTATAAACCAAATTTTCAAGGACAAGAGTACATAAACATGCTGTTTTTTATTTCTTTTGAGCTGTAAGTTCAAATATAATACATGATACAAATCCCAATATCATGTTTGTGTGCATGGGTAAAGTAAAACATGTGGCAAAAAAAATGACTTTTTATAATAAAATCTGAAATGTCAGTTTTAAATCTTTTTTCTTATTTCAACAAAGCTGACAATATTACATCTGCTTAAAATGACAAAATGTTCCACTAAATAAATTTCACTTGTTGAGTGATGCAGATCATTATCACGAAATTTTTAAAATATGCAACACAAAAAGGAGTCAATTTTACTTAATACATAAATAAGCTGAATTTAATTCATTTCTGATGTCGCTGAAGTGAGAAACACCAAAAAGAGAAACTGCTGTGACCTTCAATGGGGCGTAAAGCAAAGAAAATGTATGTCACGGCCCTTTTTTCTCTCCTCCGCCGTAACTGACAATAAAAGCTCATCTGATAACTCAGTCAGCCGTTTGCATTCCTTGAACAACACTGCTTTTATTCCCGATGCTGATGTAATTTGTTTGACTTTTCACAAGGAGAGAATCTTAATCCTATTAAAAAAAAATATACAAAGGAAGTAGAATGCAATCTTGTTAATCATTACACTTAAATGTGATTAAAAAAGGGAGAGTCATTTTTTCATTTCTATCCCTAGTTATCCTTACACTTCGCTCACATGTACCTAGGCATACTTCACATCCAGATGCTGTTTGATAGGGGCTTTTTTATGTTTTCAGGTTGGCTAATACAAATCATGTCTTATCCCTTTCTAAGCTTTGAGCTAATTCAAATTATTTATTATAGAAAAAAAGATAAAAGTCTGAGGGTATGCTTTTCTCTCCACACATGTTCTTGTTCTTTAAATATGTTGATTAAGAGCTACTTAGCTGTACAGAACCCCTTACCATCAACTGTACTGCAAGCCGTGTGCAGTTCGCTAAGCTCGGGCAGGTCAGCTATAAACTAATCGGCTTTTTGCTAAACGCCAAGTAGAACAAAGACCTGTTGATCCTTATTAAGCATCCCTTATCTTCTGCTTCACTGTAATGTAACAGATTGCAGCAGTTCAACACTGCAGCCTATTACCCACTCAGCTGTAAAGCATGACCTTAGGACCCTCGTCAGGGAAACAACGATCAGATATCTGTCTTCATCTTGTCTGAAAATTATGACATTTTTCAGTAAGAAAAGGGTCCAAATGGCAGGTGTCAAAGTGTCTTAGCTTCACACATGCTGCTAGAAGGCAGGAGAGCCAAAATCAGCATGTGGCCATGTCAAAGCCACACTCTAGCTGCCACAAGAGTGCATATCTGAAAAGAGCAAACCTCACAGTCTGTTACATCAATCTGGTGCCAGACGCTTGTACCGGAACAAAAAGCTGGTACTGAGCACATGGCCCCCGGGAGAATTGTGCTTGGCGAGTCTCCTATGCAAGCAAACAGAATGAGAGCGGCACCTCAGTGGCAGGGAGCAGACAGCTACCTGTGTAAAAAGGCAATGAGAGCTTGTCAGGGTGCAAAGGAGTGCTGTTGACTTCTCCATACATGGTCGTCCCGAGTTTGAAAAGTCAGTCTTGACGCGTTTGCTCTTCATATCCTGCATCTAAAAAAAAAACAACTTATTTCTCAATGTTGCTAAAAGAAGATTCAAGGCTATTTTGTAATAAAATAATAAATAAGAATTATTTATTCTCCTGTGCCTAATGGAAGAGAGATGTCCGATTGAGGGGGGGGCTTTTTATTTTGTGGGCTTTATAAGATGCAGAATTCCCAGCTACAGAGGAAAAGTGATTTTAAAAAAAAAAAATTGCAAAATTATAGAGAAAAAAGTAAACTAACAAAGCTAAACAGAGAAATGCAATAGAAATTTAATCAATGGCCAATTTTATGGTAGATTGGCATCACAAGAAATCAAATCAAAACTACTGACATATACTTACTGTATCTAGTTTGAAGACCCTGTATGTCTGTTAACATATATTTTAAAACTTGAAAATGGAGGTATTACATATACAGCAAAAGAAATTACAATATAGCCATCAATTTCAAGATGTAGCTCAGGGTTGCCAATGTGCCAGTCCGTATCTCTGTGGCACTCTGCACAAGGCAGAAAAAAAAAAAAAAAGAACACACTTAAACAGTCCCCAGTTAGCCTAATAAACATGTCTTTGAGGTAAATAATTAAATGAGTAAAATTAAACTGGGCAAAAAAGTACACATTATTGTATGGGTGACAGTTTCCCTTCACTGCATTTACAAGTTCCTTCCAATAATAAATGTCACAGTCACTATTATAAAATAATTTACTATTTGGCACAATTTATTGGTAGACAGTATTAAGTGGAGATTTTAAATGCACGCTATAATTATTGTATAATTAGTATGATTAGTTATTGGAAATGAAAAATGTGTTTAGTTAAAAAAAGAAGCAACTGAAATCAGACACTGGCAAAAATCTTTTGTCCTCCATGATATTATTAGTGGTAACATAGTAGTAGTAGTAGTATAGTAGTAGTAATAATAATAATAATAATAATAATAATAATAATAATAATAATAATAATAATAATAATAATAATAACAATAGCAACAACACTCACAATATTTTTTTTCATTCTTGTCACGGGCGAAATGCGTTTATAGCGCCTCTGCCAGGAGAGAACAACCACCCTGGTAGCTATTAGGGTCACGGGAATCGAGCTGAGAAGCTTAACCTTATAGGGGCACGTGGCCACCGCCAGGGGGCGGGTACTGGATGCTGAAGCCCTAGAACCCAGCACTTCCGCCACACCAGGAAGTGCTGGCGGAAGATATTCCAGGCTCACCCGGAGTGCTTCCGGTTGCTCATCCGGAAGTTCATCAAGGGGCACCTGGAGCATATCTGGGGCAGCTTAAAAGAGGCCACCATCCAACAGTCGAGGAGCTGGTGTCGGGCGGAAGGAGACAAGGCTTCGGAGGGTGGAAAGAAGTCGGCCTGAAGAGGACCAGGGAAAGGTCGAGTGAGAGGTGTTTGGGGTGGACGTTGTGTATACGGTAAATAAATCGTGTGTGGTGGACTTAAAAGAGTGTCTGTCTGTCTGTCTGTCTGTGGTTGGGCAGGCTTTCACAATCTCTATACCTTTTTATTTATTTTAGAGGCAGTTCTAGATACGAGACTAGAACATCATTTTCAGGATTTTTCCTAGACTTCTTTAAGTTGTAACTGAAATAAGTGTATGTGTGTGTGTTGTTTTAACTATTAATACTCCAGCAGTGGTAATGTATATCAAACATCTTTTCAGAATTACATAACTCATTTTTTTTGTTTTTTTTTTCTTAAGAATTATCTAGAATCTAATTTTTTGTTTCTGTTTTGTTTGAACTACAATAATAAAAAATTGTGCAATTTAAACATATGGTTTCAGGCACATGTAAAGTATAATTAAAAACAGATTGGACATATCATGTTTTATATTATTCCAACCATCTAATTTCAGATGACATTATACAAAGCAGACAAAATTATTTAAAAAAAGTATATAGTTTTACATATATTACATATACATTACAGTACAGTGCACTGGATATATCTTTATGCAATGCGAGATTTAACCGAATAGAGTTTAGCAGTTTATTTTTGCATTTGCTGGTTAAATCGGTGTTCATGAGATACAATCATGGTCTGATTCAGCCACTAGAGGAATTTTAAGCCCTCGGGGAAGTTGCACACATAAGAATTGGCTGTGCAAGACATACAGAAAGCATAGGCTAGGGAAAGGAGATTATTTCTTGAATTTCGATATGCTTCTACGCAGTAGTTTCTCTTGATTTATGGAGAACATTATTGATTAAAAGGAGATATCTGGATGATTGATATTAAGCTAGTTATAGTTCTGTCTCCCATCAGGGCAGTTGGAAAGTTACCTTGCCTGACAGATAAGCTTATCTGTTTAGGAAGTAATGGCACTGGGTAGTAACTGATGTAGTTTTTGAAATAAACACTCACTTTTAGACAGCTTGCTTTGCACAAAAAAAAAAAAAAAACAAATTAGATTATTGATGGACTCTGTTGGCCTACTGCATCACATACTGTTAAAACAAGATGCGAAAAATGATGATGCATGCTTTTTTACCTATAAAGTGGATAAACTATGATCAAGTGTTATTTGGATTCTACACAACTAGACACAGAATTGGGATACTATTTGAACTGCTTTAAGACTTGCACAAGCCCTTTAACATATTGTACATTTAATTAGGAGGATAATGAATGTTTTAGGTCAGCATACAATTAAATGAGATTGATTAACTTTGAAATTAACTTTAGTGGATTATGCCTCCAGCAATTGGAGTCTTTTGTCTTGATGGTTTAATAATCCCCTCCACAATTCTGTCAGCAGCGGGTCCTTTCAAAAGAAGTAGTGCAGTACTCCACGAATGCTATCAATCTTAATTTTGTGTGAAAGGCAGATAAACTGAAGTATGACAGAAGTCTACAGACAAAGCCTGCAGCCTTGGACAGCTCCAATCCAAAATGATAGGACTATGCTTACAATGTCATTACTAAGAGTAAAGCTCCACTTGTCTCCCCATCTCTATAGGGGAGAAGGCTAACACATGATTCTTGTACTGTACCTTCTTTAACACTTGAGGCTTTCATTATTCAGCCAAGTATCCTTCACTAAGATGGGAGCCAGCGGCTTGTCTCTGGGTGGCCAGCTAATTACACTTCTCCCTTTCAAAACAGTCTTCATCTGCCTTTCAAATGTATTCTTGCCCTTTTCTGTCCCTTCATGTGCTCTGCTTTTTTTTTTTTTTAATTTTTATTTCAGTAAGATGCATTTTACTGTCTACCACAGACATACCTCTCAGAATGAAAATCTCATCAGCCTAGATGCTGCATTGTGAAAAAAGGAAAGGGGAATGTCTCTTTATATTGCACACCTCATGCACATGTACTGATATGTTCTGTCAAAATGACATTGGTCGGAGAGGACCTAGAGGTGTCTCACCTTGGCCCTGACAAGCTTTTAATTTTATTTATTGAATTTATTAGAAGCATATAACATTCCATACAATCAAGTCAAACTTAACAAAACTAAAATCAAATCAACTTCCACCCATGAGAAAGAGAAGAAGGCCAACAACCAGAGCAAAACTGTTAAAAGTAGTAAAGAGAGAAAGAAGCCTTCGCAAGGACCCCTCCATATATACATATATATATACATATATATATATATATATATATAAAATATATATATATATATATATATATAAATATATATATATATATATATATATATATATATATATATATATATATATATATATATATATATAATATATATATATATATATATATATATATATATATATATATAAAATATATATATATATATATATAAATATATATATATATATAAATATATATATATATATATATATATATATATATATATATATATATATAGTCAGGGATGCCAGGGGCCATGACCCGGCGGGACGCCAGGAGGGACGGAAGAGGGTCAGAGCCCTGCCTGGATCACGGGGTTTGCCTTCCGGGTTGCTTTGGGGCCACGGGTCGAGGGCATGGAAGCCCTTCCCTGTAGGGGCCCGTGGTCACCGCCAGGAGGCCCCAATGCCTTGGGACTTGTTTCCCCAGCATATTGTAAATATTGTGTTTAATAAGCGTGTGGTGGTTTGATAACAACATGTCCGCCTGTCTGTGCCGGGTGCGTTCATATATATATATATATATATATATATATATATATATATATTCGCTTCCCGGGTCCTCCCTGCGTGCAGTTTGCATGTTCTCCCCATGTCTGCGTGGGTTTCCTCCGGGCACTCCGGTTTCCTCCCACAATCCAAAGACATGCAGGTTAGGTGGATTGGTGATTCTAAATTGGCCTTGGTGTGTGGGTGTGTTTGTGTGTGTCCTGCGGTGGGTTGGCACCCATATATATATATACTTATTCTAACATGTTATTGATTCAGTTCTACCAGGTTTTCAAAAAGTTTTGAACAGATACTCTAAGTGAAATTCTGATTTTTTCCAATTTCAAATAGTATATAACAGTTACCCACTGTCTTAATAAAGGTGGATTAGGATTCTTCCAGTTGAGCAAGACAAGAATACATGCTAATCGTGAAGTGAAGGCAATTACAGTTAGTTTGTCCTTCTCCACTTTAAGCCCATCTGGGAGTCCACCAAACACAGCTGTTAATGACTTAGGAGGAATTGTGACACCAACGCTGTCCGATAGGCATTGAAAAATTAACATCTAGAATGATATTGATTTGGTTCTCGCCCAAAACATGTGGCCCAGTGAAGCTGGGGCTCGATTGCAACGTTCTCACATTGGATCTTGCCCTGGAAACATCTTGGACAATTTAAAACGATATAGATGTGCTTGTTAAAACATTTTAACTGATGAGCTTTAAAAAGTCATCAGCTTAAAGTCAAGCTATCTATCATCTATAACTGAAGGGAAGAAACAGAAAGGAGGAAAAACAGAAAGAAGACAAACTGTGAGACCAGCAATATGACCTTAAGAGACCAAAAAGCCATATATATCCGAGTGTGTTGGACAGCTCCTAAAATATTCCATGTTGCATTAGTTGATTTGTCACACATTTTTATCTTGCTTCTGCTTTTTTGGCATAAATAGAATGTTAAATCTATAATGACTAAATAAAAAGTGCATTGCCTGTTCCCCTTGCTTGCATTTAATATGTAATCTACCCTTCCCAATGGGGTAGAAATGAAAAAACAGGAGACATCCTTTAATTGGTAAAGTGTAGCACAATAGCAGTCAGTTCTGGGTGAAGGTGTACTGTATTGTGGACTGTATCTCCTTCAAGGCCAGGTGAGTATAATAAAAGAATTAGAGCAGAGGTGGAGGATATATGTGTGGGACTACATAACAACATAACTAAACTGGGCATGGGAATAAGAGATTCAAATGTTTTCAGATCACGGTCATCCATAAACCCTTCCACAATAAAACACTGCTTCAAAAGCTTGATCGCTCAGTATGACCCACACTCTGTCAGGTCACCCTTTTCTTTGAAGGCCAACCCCAGGTAACAAAGACATACATATTACGACACAGTTACAAAGACTGATGAGTCCCAATACTGCAGCACGTCTAACACTGTATAAGGAAATTACAAATTTTATTGTAATTGATCATCATGTTCTGACTTCACTTTACATATTTCTGAAAACTAAATTCTGTCAGAATCACTCCCTGTTAACAGAATTTCAAAAATCAGGCCATAGTTCCTTAAAAAAAAATAAAAATTAAAATGTGGCTGTCAAAGTACTTCAGAGCAAAAAAAGGAAACATTGCGCAAAAAGAAAAGAAAAAGCAGACAGCATTATATTCATGAAGATTTTGATCACATTATTACTAATATGTACTCAGTCTTGTAGCAACAAGTATATTACAGCAATGCGGACCTACAATTCACTAGTGTGCTTAAAGTTTTAACTTTACACATACAGGGAGAGAGAAAGAGAGAAACAGTACAGGACTTGTCCCCATTCTATTTACTGGCTGTTTAAGCAAAACAGCTCAAAAACAAAAAAAAAATTTCCATGCTACAGATAACGTCAACAGTGGAAAAAAGTAGACTGTAAGTTAGCAATCAATGAATATCTTGCAGCAAAACACATTGTATTATGATAGTGAAGTTAAAATTTACTGTATGATCGCAACTTATACAGCAGGCTCTCTCTTCTATAACAAGGCAGTGCAGCTTCACTCTCAGTACTGTCACCATTTTAACTTAAGAAATGTGATTAATCAGAACATTAATATACAGAAATATAGGAAGAGCAAAACATTTTATAGCACTTGAACATACACTGATGAGGTTTTAGCATTCTCTGTGTAATCATTTTGAATAGGAGCTAAAAATATATAAATATCTGGCAGGAAAAAAAAAAAAAGTTTCATCCATCACATCAAATATTTCTCAAGAAAATATCTACCCCTCAGTTTTGCCAGAATAGAAATTGGAATAAAAACTTAAATTTTATTGTTTTCAAGCACCAAACTGAACCAGGAAGCAATTTTGTGTCACTCTCTAAGCCAAAAACTTTCAAGCAAGTTAATAAGTGTATTGACATGAATTCAACAAATTTAAGAGTATTGACAAATACTTAATTTCTCAATGTAAGGTTAAATATCAGATTCACCAAAATGGAAAGACTAGTGTTTAATTCTGTGAGGGCTGAATATTTTTTTCCAAAAAAACACAGGTTTTCTGAAAGGCCCCCAAAGCAAGGGTCTCACACATAAATCAACCTAAAATATCAATTGCTGGGACGCTTACAGGGGCGGCATGACGGCTGGCAGGAACGTGAGGCAGGATCAGCAGCACGTGTGGTCACAGCACAATACAATCTGGTTTGTACCTCATGTCATTATGACTGGTGGTCTTCATCTACACAAACGTGTTTGGCACTACGATTAGCTGGAGATCGATAAGCGAATGCCGGTACCTCACTTTCGTTTTCAATCTCAATCTCCAGATCACTTGCGACAGGTCAGAGTCCAATTCAGTGATAATATACAAAACGTTGTCTTTGGAATAGTTTGCTTCAATCCCTTGCCGGATGTCGATGCCATTTTTGTCGTTGTTTGCTCTTCACTGCTCCCGCAAGCACAGGGAATCTCAGTCAAACCAACAAAGCTCACTTTCCTTCTAGCAAAGAGAGTCAAACTAAAACATAACGGTGGGTTTTGTCACCATTTGCACTTGCTTGCTGCTCTCAACCCCTCCCTATTGACTCCCTAAGTCGACATCCACCCTGAAAGAGTTAATATTGCTGCCTAAGAGCTCCACGAGAGCAATTTCAGATCTCAGCTAACTTATTGCCTATATGAAACTTGTACGTTCTTTCAGATCTCTGTGTGGATACTGCCTTGACCTTCAAGTTTCTTCCTAATTACTGAATACATTCATTTTATGTTAATTAGTGACAAAACATTTGGAGATGTTCCAAATTAAGTTGGTAGTCCTTTCTCTGAACTGAATCTGCCACACATGCAAGACACAACACTAGTGACAGATGAATACACAACATGATTGTTTCCATATCAAAGTTTAGAGAAAAGAAAGAGGTGTAAAAAAAAAAAACACTTAATACTAGAAAACGAAAAACGATTCATTTTTTTCTTAAGGAAATAACTCAATGCCACACAAATATAAAGGATATTCAATACTATGCCTGAAGGGGAGGTTACCCTTTGAGATTTCAGCAACACTTTGAGCGTAAGGTTTTTGGATTTAAATGGTGTAGGGCTTTAAAAATCCTACTTGTGTTCAGCACCTTGGTCTGGACTGATGTGCACTTAAAGCTCTGTCCAGTGTTTAAGCTGAAGTCCATGCATTTCAAAATGTCTTGAAATCTTTTGGTTATCCCTTATGTTTTAAAAACATTAAAAATACTATTAAAATGATGCATTTTTACAGGAAGTGACTTTAGAAACTCAAAACAAGTATATTCGTGATAACCCTGCAAGTAGTAGACTCAGTGGGTAAGGCACCAGACTTTTAAACTGGACGTCTGTCAGCTCGGTTTCTCTTATTCATTGTATGTGCTTAAAATTCTTTATATTTTCCAAGCACCCTAGAATGATTATTCACTACACAAAAGTGCAAACTTAAAGATTATATTTGAACCAATAAATCAAGCAAACAGTAAAAGGTATTTTTTGCAGAATTTGAAGGTTTAAGCACTGTTACTTTATTTCAACAAGTCTTTAAAATGTTTTGTGAAATATCTCTTAATTTGGTGTGCAATACAGGAAAATTTAAGCAGGCATGAATTCAAACTAGGAATTTAAAGAGGAATTAGTTTTTCATTAAGATTAATTTCTCCCATGTAATGTACTGCACTTATAATTGAATGCTACATAATATTTTTTCTCTATGAAAGTCACTATTCACTACAGAAACTGACAGATGAGTAACAAAATGGTTAGCAGTTTGCACGGACACCCCAAAATGTCTACAGTAGGTCTCTGGTTCACTTTTGGGATGTGGTCTCTCTGTGTGCAATTATTTATTCTTCGTATTTACTTGCAATTTCAGTTTTCCCATTCAGCCCAAAAGCAAGGTGTCATATCAGCTGGCTGCTGTTGTGAAAAGCAAGTGTGCTTTTTCTATGAGCTTGTTACCTTAAAATTGAAATCAGACTAAGTAAGATTATTAAAGATAATTTAGGAACAACAAGTTGTTTCATTGGGCGGCACGGTTAGGTGCATTGGCTATTCTAAATTGTCCCTAGTGTGTGCTGTGTGTATGTGTGCGTGCGCCCTGCGGTGGGCTGGCGCCCTGTCCAGGGTTTGTTTCCTGCCTTGTGCCCTGTGTTGGCTGGGATTGGCTCCAGCTGACCCCCCATGACCCTGTAGTTAGGATATAGCGGGTTGGATAATGGATGGATGGAAGTGGTTTCACTGAGGGGGTTGGGGGAGGGCTATTTGTGTGCAGCGCAAAATTTAAAAGTGATGATAGCAGGTTGGATAATGGATGGATGAATGGACACTCTGCTACCAGCTCAAAGCTTCTTGACTCTTATTGTTATTGGGGAAACTACAAAAATGTGATCTTCTCGTATTTTATAATGAACACGAAGCATAAATTACAAATTCACATTCAAATTACAAACAAAACAAAACATTTTAAATCCATTAGATCTAACCTCATGTCAGGACTCTCTTCTTCAATGCACATAACACTATAGTATTGCAAATGTTTAAACTGCAACAGACAGAGCTCAGACATGTTTATGTGGAATTTTCATTCCCACCCTCAAAAATGCTTTCAGGTACCTCAAAATGCTGCAAACCAAATAGCTGATATTTCATTTAGGAGAATTTTGCTCAAAAACATGACCTTTTTATGTTGGTTTTGTCAGTATGGTCAGCCCCATGTCAAGATAATTGCTCTGTCTTAAACAATATCTCTGAAGTAACTTGATTGAATGATGTTTTCCAGGCACATAAAGACCAGATTTAGCCAACAGTCTTTTGAGAATCACCACTTTCTTTCTCATCAAAATAGGCATTCTAGTGAACCATGTTTTATTTATTTATGTTCTTAAAAGGCAACATAATGACTTACCTCACAGAAAGAGGCCTTCAAACTTATGTCTCTGGGCAATCCACTCATACTTAAGATCTTTTCAGTTTAACATAAACAGTGCAGGAATACAAGCACACATGTTCTCTGCATACTAGGAGAAACTTTTACTATATTTAATCTTGTGTTATACCAAAAGACCTAAAAGATATTCTCAAATAGACAAACGTGGTAAAATGCGGAAGACAAATCATAAGTCTATAGTGGCTGCTATATTGTGTACACTATAGGAAAAGACTTGATAATTTCTAGGCAACCCAGTGGATTCCGGGTTTAAATGCCAGTATGGCTCACAACTCAACTCCATTTCCTTGCCCTGCCATTAACGCTTTTACAAAGAGCATATACTTGTATTATAATAGCGACTGGGACCCCAATCGAATCGGGCTACAAATTCTACTTTTGTGAAATCCATACTTTCTCTGCAAATAATTATTTGTTAGTCCTTGAAATGATTCTGTTATCATGGCACTAATTTGTGCTTAAAATAGACCTTTTCGGCCGATGTAATGAAGAGCTTCCGGTTTAAACGGGGCTGCGAGACGTGAACTCAGCTCTTCGGCGCTCACTTCATTTTTTCCGGCAAACAAATTTTCAAAACAAGCCGGATTTTACGACTCTAATCAGAGTCGGGGTAATGATTATGTTGGCGTGGTCATTTTAGATCTGAGATTGGCTAAAATTTAAACAATGACCGTTGTTAATACTCAGCTGTCATTACTCAGTTTGCCAATGGATGTCAGAAGAACGGATGCCATAAACCGAAATGCCCAAAGATCGATTTCGACGTACCAAGCAAATGGAGATACGTTCTAAATTATTTACGGTTCCGGAGCTGTCGAAGGGTTTAAGTTAGTCGACGATGTTAGTCCTTGAAAGTACACCCCATCAAACCAACATTCCAAAAACCAACCGAACTCACGGTTATCTGCTCGAACCAACACCGACTTACTATACTCGGAAGTACAGCAGCATCACTGAAGCATTCGAAGATTCTTAGCCAATCATGCAATACTACGTCCGTGTTTGCCACGTTATGCTCTATGTTCTACTACAGAGGCAGAGTTCCATTACATGGTTCTAACTTGTATTGAGTCGAGGTATTGACGCGAACACCATACATACAGATAGTATCAAATTATAAATAAGGATACAAACTTTCTAACACAGATATTTATAATCATCAAAAAAGGCAATGTTGTGTATTACCTTCTAAATTGTGTGGAAACAAAGAGTTTAGTCTTATGTTCATTTTTGGCTGAAATCCAATTGACCTTAAAAAATTATCACTTGTCCTCCAGTTCCATAAGTGTTTGTATTGTTGTAACACCCAGGATAACACCAAGTGATTCAAAAACACAGAGGGAGAACATCAATTACAAGGAAACCTAACAAAATAGAAAAACTTCCTTCTACTCTGGCTTTGCCTATGCATGCAGATGTCGAGTCTCTTAGGTGGGGCTGCTCAGTCATTTGCACACGTTGTAGATACATCAAAGTAAACCCTTTTTTCATTCTATCAAGTCAGAAATTCCAATCAGTTTTAACGTTTGGGAGAATTCAAAAGAACGTTTTCCTCACCAGACCTGAGAAACTAATTTTTCCCTCTTGTTTTTTCTTTTTTTTTTTAATTTATATATATATATTATATATATATATATATATATATATATATATATATATATATATATATCACAACCAGTGAATTGTACGCAAAATGTTTACATTATGATATATAGAATAAAACACAGTCGAATCAAAACTGCTGTTTTTTAATAACATTTTCATATGTAGGTCCAGCCAGTTCACTAAAAAGTACAGTATGGCAAAAATAAACATTTTTATGAATTTCAAAGAATAATAAAAGGTGGAATAAAATTAACTTCAGACAAAACATCTAGAGCACTACAATGCACTTAAAATGATAGCAAGACATTGTAAGGGCAAACTGTACAGCATTCATGGACATGACTTTATATTGTGTCCATCTGGTATGAGACATTTGGTTGACCAACCAACCTCTGTGATGAATCTTTCAT
This sequence comes from Polypterus senegalus, assembly GCF_016835505.1. Taxonomy (NCBI): domain Eukaryota; kingdom Metazoa; phylum Chordata; class Cladistia; order Polypteriformes; family Polypteridae; genus Polypterus; species Polypterus senegalus. The sequence continues at coordinate 87,428,174 of NC_053169.1, read as the reverse complement.
ATTCCACCAATAAAAATACATTATAGCGTCAAAGTGAAATACAAAACACAATAACAGAATAAAAATTAAGCAACAGTAGAAGTAACTATCCAAACACAGAACTATGCTAATTTTATGAACTACTCATTTCAAGGATGACACGACTATAAATTCATTATTTATCCATGCTAGGTTTTGATTGCTATCACTGTCAATGTTGGTGTGCCCATTGAGTTAATATAAAATGCAAAAAGGACAGAACTATTTTTGGGGATTCTTATGAACACATCCTATAGGGCGCACCCTTTCTTGCTATGTGCTTTGTTATATTTCCATTGACACCCTGCACTGTACAGGATAAACTGCACAGTTTCCATTCTTACTGTTATTTTGAAATTGATCCTAATAACAGTAGTTTTGTAATGCAAAAGGTTGCTTAAGTAGAAAATGCTTAGCCTGAAATAAAATCTCAAAAACCTTATTCAGCATATATTATAATCAACACTGATGTACACTTTCCTGGCTTGTTTGTACAATTGCATGCACACACACTATATATATATATTGTGGAAGTTCAGCCCGGACAAAGTCCAGCACAACACATAGTGTCCCTACATCGATCACCTTTCTTTACCGGGCCTTCCAATGTTCCTTTGCCTCCGCCGTCTTCCTTCTCGAGCTTTGTCCTCTTCCTCCCAACTCTAGCCGACAACTGGAGGGAGGCGGCCCCTTTCATTCCCACCCGGATGTGCTCCAGGTGCCTCCTGATGAGCTTCCTCACTCCGGGTGTCCCTGGTATTTCTTCCGCCAGCACCTCTGGGTGTGGTGGAAGTGATGACGTCCAGGGCTCCTTACTCATTCGGGCGCCCACTGGTGGTGGCCACAGGCCCCTACAGGGTTGAGCTTCCATGCTCAATTCCCGTGGCCCTCACACAAAATTGGGTGGCTGCCCTCTCGTGGTGTGGGGGAGGCATAGTCCCACTCTCGGTTCTTCTTTGTGTCCCGGCTGTGCACAGGCCCCTGTATCTCACAAAACTAAGTGCACCCCTCACAATTTTGTAAATATTTTATTATATGTTTTCATGGGACAACACTGAAGATATGACACTGATACAATGTAAAGTAGTCAGTGTACAGCATGTAATACAGTATAAATTTGCTGTCCCTTCAAAATAACTCAACACACAGCCATTAATGTCTAAACTGCTGACAACAAAAGTGAGTACACCCCTGAGAGAGAGAGAGAGAGAGAGAGATATCTATATATACAGCTATATATACAGTGCATCCGGAAAGTAGTCACAGCCCATCACTTTTTCCAGATTTTCTTATGTTACAGCCTTATTCCAAAATGGATTAAATTCATTTTTTCCTCAGAATTCTACACACAACACCCCATAATGACAATGTGAAAAAAGTTTACTTGAGGTTTTTGCAAATTTATTAAAAATAAAAAAATTGAGAAAGCACATGTACATAAGTATTCACAGCCTTTGCCATGAAGCTCCAAATTGAGCTCAGGTGCATCCTGTTTCCCCTGATCATCTTTGAGATGTTTCTGCAGCTTAATTGGAGTCCACCTGTGCTAAATTCAGTTGATTAGACATGATTTGGAAAGGCACACACCTGTCTATATAAGGTCCCACAGTTGACAGTTCATGTCAGAGCACAAACCAAGCATGAAATCAAAGGAATTGTCTGTAGACCTCCGAGACAGGATTGTCTCGAGGCACAAATCTGGGGAAGGTTACAGAAAAATATCTGCTGCTTTGAAGGTCCCAATGAGCACAGTGGCCTCCATCATCCGTTAGTGGAAGAAGTTCGAAACCACCAGGACTCTTCCTAGAGCTGGCCGGCCATCTAAACTAAGCGATCGGGGGGAAAAGGGTCTTAGTCAGGGAGGTGACCGAGAACCTGATGGTCACTCTGTCAGAGCTCCAGAGGTCCTCTGAGGAGAGAGGAGAACCTTTCAGAAGGACAACCATCTCTGCAGCAATCCACCAATCAGGCCTGTATGGTAGAGTGGCCAGACGGAAGCCACTCCTTAGTAAAAGGCACATGGCAGCCCACCTGGAGTTTGCCAAAAGGCACCTGAAGGACTCTCAGACCATGAGAAACAAAATTCCCTGGTCTGATGAGACAAAGATTGAACTCTTTGGTGTAAATGCCAGGCGTCACGTTTGGAGGAAACCAGGCACCGCTCATCACCAGGCCAATACCATCCCTACAGTGAAGCATGGTGGTGGCAGCATCATGCTGTGGGGATGTTTTTCAGCAGCAGGAACTGGGAGACTAGTCAGGATAAAGGAAAAGATGACTGCAGCAATGTACAGAGACATCCTGGATGAAAACCTGCTCCAGAGCGCTCTTGACCTCAGACTGGGGCGACGGTTCATCTTTCAGCAGGACAACGACCCTAAGCACACAGCCAAGATATCAAAGGAGTGGCTTCAGGACAACTCTGTGAATGTCCTTGAGTGGCCCAGCCAGAGCCCAGACTTGAATCTGATTGAACATCTCTGGAGAAATCTTAAAATGGCTGTGCACCGACGCTTCCCATTCAACCTGATGGAGCTTGAGAGGTGCTGCAAAGAGGAATGGGCGAAACTGGCCAAGGATAGGTGTGCCAAGCTTGTGGCATCATATTCAAAAAGACTTGAGGCTGTAATTGCTGCCATAGGGGCATCGACAAAGTATTGAGCAAAGGCTGTGAAAACTTATGTACATGTGATTTTTAATAAATTTGCAAAAACCTCAAGTAAACTTTTTTCACATTGTCATTATGGGGTGTTGTGTGTAGAATTCTGAGGGAAACAAATTAATTTAATCCATTTTGGAATAAGGCTGTAACATAACAAAATGTGGAAAAAGTTATCCGCTGGGAATACTTTCCGGATGCACTGTATATCTCTATATCTCGATCGATCGATAGATAGATAGATACTGTATATTGTGTATCAGGCGTACACACTCACTGCACCCCCTCTTGGGGAATCAAACCTCGGACATCAGCATCAGAGGCGAAGCCTCTTTACGTTGTGCCATGGCATGTAGTTCATTTATTTGACAGCATGTAGATCGGGGTAATTACATTCATGGCATTCGTAGTCTGAATCACAATCTGATTGTATGGGTGGTTACCTACCAGGTAACACCCCGAGAGGGGGTGCAGTGAGTGTGTACGCCTGATAAGCCCAGAATTAGGGTGAAACACGTGTCACGTACTCTTTGCATTATTTGACACTAAAACTATTCAACCATTCTATGATCTGCTTCTCGCAACTAAAAGAGCAGCGTGGTGGATGTTTGCCGACTTGCAGACCAACCACAAGTGTTACCTGGTAGGTAACCACCCATACAATCAGATTGCGATTCAGACTACGAATGCCATGAATATGAATATATATATCTCGACATATAGATATCAATATATAGATATAGATATATAGATAGATATACAGATGTATATATACACATACAGATAGATATACATATAGATATATAGATATATATGAGAAAGAGAACATACAAGAAACTACAGTCTTTCCCGACAGTAAACATTTACTTGTCTTAATGATAAAGGTTGCTTGGCAATCTGAAAGTAACAGTAAAAGGCACTGAATAGATAACAGCAGGATCTAAGACTGAGGTCCTGCAGCAATATTTAATTATTCACATCATATATTTAATCAGACTCATTGAGGCCAAGGTCTCACTGTCAGGGACACTAGTAGAAAAGGTGCCACTGCTCTGTAAAGGCAAGTCTGACTTCAGCTTGAGAGCTGAAGCGTCACTCCACAGGAATGAGTCAAGACAAACTCTCACTAGCTGCCACAGAGTTAACCTTGTCATGTCAAAGATTCAGTAAAGTATATTCGGAAGCAGACAGAATAAATCCAAAAAAGTAAAAGAAGGTGAGAAATAAACCTATACCAGTTGTCCAGAACAATTTCCAATAAAACATACAATTTCTGTTCTCCATTTAGGTTATAAATTTTTTTCCTTGTATTAGAGTGCATATCAGATATGAGTCATTAAAACCAGCTTGAAGGAAGTTTAAAGGGTTTTCCATTGTGACTTTGTTTTATTAGTATCAGTAGTTTTCTAGTTCCCCAGTCTCTCCGCACTTTCATCAATATAACACCACATAACTAAAAAAAGTACCACACTAATCAAGAGTACACAAGTTCAGGAGACTGACAAAAAAAATGTCACAGCTGCACCTTAAAAATAAAAGAATTTTTTTCCCCCCAATTACAGCATTTTCCTGTGCAAATTCATCTAAGTTTTCTTTTCTTAATTAAAAATAGCAATAATACTATTTTAGCAAGTTATGAAACTGAAAAGTCATACAGTTTTACACATTCAAGGAATTAAAGCGCATTCTTAAAAGGTTTATAGAAAAAATGTTATCGGCTCAACCAGAGGTAACAAAAAATTAGAAGTAAATTTATATATAAAAAAAAAAGTCCTGAGTGCCATCAAAAGCTTAATGTGAGTTTGCAGACTGCAGAGCTTAGTTTTCTGTTATACAGAAGAATTTTTTTATTTTCTTTGAGCACTGAAAAGTGGGAGCTGCGGCCCGGCTCAACATGACTCTGATTCTTAAAGGTTCAATTAATTCTTCTTTCCACCAAAATCCGAGCGTATCATGATAACCGCTGGAATGAGGGCATTCAGCATTTCTAATCTGTACGCGGTTGCTGCTGACTGACAGCTAGTGTGCCATTCTAACATTAAAGAAAACAAAATTGCTGCTTATCTTTGTGCAGTACCTTTCTGCTAATCACCTCACGCAGTTGCATCCAGATAACCGCTAAATCGGAGGGGTTATGCCACTTATAATTAACATGGGCCTTTTTTTCCTGTGAGAAAATTTATCACTTCTTCCTTAAAAGAAACATAAAGAAAATTGCTACTAATCTCCATTTATTTCTGTCAATAACCACATAATGAGATTTAATACGTGTAAAACAAAGGAAGAGAAATATTCAACAACATCAGTGCCAATTCATTACTAGGTAGTATTAATGAGATTTATTGTTTCAAAACATAGGATACGGTCTGGTTTTTCTAGTCGCGTAAGCTGGGTTAAACAATTAAGAGTAAAGATCTTCAGAGGCTTATTAATAGTTTTGTGCAGTTTTTCCACAATAAGCTAGGCCCCTTGAGCTCTATTCACACAAAGACTGCAGGCAATGAGCGAGCAATGAAATACTGACATTTCTCACTGACACCATTTCAAACTGCTAACCAGTGTCACCAAAATGCTCAAATATTCCAGCAAAAAGTCTAATACACCAGTTAAACAATGTTTGTATCAAGTGAATGTTGTTTCAGAAAAAAATGGAAGTACAGTGCTTACATTCAATAAAACAGCTAAGGAAAAGAATGCTTAATAATAAACCTTGACTTTTTTTAAGCTATGAGCTGCTAACAGCTGACATGATGTTATCATAAATCACATAATGTACAAGATTAGAGTGGAACCTCGGGTCACAACCGTAATTCGTTCCAAAACTCTGGTCGCAACCTGAACTAATTTCCCCCATAGGATTGTATGTAAATACAATTAATCCGTTCTGGACCGTACGAGCTGTATGTAAAATATATATTTTTTTTAAAAGATTTTTAAGCACAAAAATAGTTAATTATACCATAGAATGCACAGTGTAATAGTAAACTAAACGTAAAAACATTGAATAACACTGAGAAAACCTTGAACAGAGAAAACTAACATTGCAGGAGTTAAGGATACAGCCTTACGAACCACTCACTGTTTTTTAATGAGTTTTAAGCACAGGGGAAAAAAATGAACATTTGAAAAATCTGTAATTTATACAAAAACTAACCATAAACAACCAAGAAAACTAACCTTGCATGAGTCGAGTTCTGGCATGAAGGAAGTGAGGAGGAACTGGGTGGAGAGAAGATTACAGTTGTGAGGTAAAGTCTGTGACAATGTGGTTTCGCTGCATGCTCCCATCTCGCTTCCGGGAGCCCTTAAATACGTCACCGTCGGTAATGTTACCACTAAGCATGACAGTGAGACGCTACAATGGAGCAATCGGAGGGTGCAAAAAGTGCCAAGTGCTTTTATTAAAATCAACAAAACAACAATCAAAACCAAAGTCCAAATGAAATAAAGTGCAGTGCTTTCAGAATCCTTCAATAAATATATGATCCCATAAAAACAGAAGGGAAGTGGAGGTTAAAATCCAATAGAAAAAAGTCTTTATTAAATACAACAAGATTAAAACAATGCTCGAAGCAGTCTCTTTAAAAACAAGCCCGGTGCATTCTTTAACTGCCTTCTCGCGCTTTTTCTCTCTCTCACACTCGCTCGCTGCACTGGCAATGCACAGGGAGAGACTGAACAAGTGTGGAAGTCATCGGCGCGTACGAACCGGAAGGGAAATTGGCTTGTTCGTCACCCGAGTGTGTGGTCGTGAACCGATGCAAAAGTTTGACAAACTTTTTGGTCGTAACCCGATTTGTACGTGGTCCGAGACGTTCGTGACCAGAGGTTCCACTGTATTATATTCGTGAACAATCGGCACAAACAATGCTAAATCACTGAACTAAAAAATAATTTTTCTACATTTTGTATCAACTTAAATGTAAATAGCTCTTTGTTAAAGTCAGATACTGTTCAGTGAGAAGTTGACCAATACAGTATATGTTTAACTTGCTGCTTGGTAAGCCAATAAACTACATTTTGTACTATTAAGATGACAACACCATGCATGCAAATGCTAGCAATTTTTTTAGTTCCCTTGTACACTGAACTGATATTTGCAATGCATAAGTAATATTACTAGGTCAAAGATTTGTGAATTTCTGGATCTGTACATAAAACTTGGAGACAGAGGAGGAAGGACTGGTGAGAGTGAGAAATGGAGGGGTTTAATGTAAAACCATGGTTTGACAATTTCAGAATGTCGAGGGAGATGTCTGACAATCAAACTTTTTCTCAGACAATAACTTTATACATGAGTTCCAGAGAAAGTTACACTTCTAAATTTAAACATGTGGCAATTGGGTTTTATTAGCTGGTGACAATCGCCCTAGTCATCCAAAATACTTAAGTTCACCACCTTTCCTTCTTTCCACTGACACACTGTACTATCACCCACATTTTCAATGCAGAGATACGATGAAGGTAGCATAAACCACAAATTAAAAGTATGAAATTTCAAGACAATTCCAATTCAAGGACAGGTCACATTTACATCATCTATGTCTAGATCAGATTTACTACACAAAAAAAAAAAAAAAGTGATTTCACGTTGCTTCTTGCTGTTCACATTTCTCTAAAAATGTAGTGGGCTGGCGCCCTGCCCTGGGTTTGTTTCCTGCCTTGCGTTGGCTGGGATTGGCTCAAGCAGACCCCCGTGACCCTGTGTTAGGATATAGCGGGTTGGATAATGGATGGATGGATTTCTCTAAAAAGATCCTTTCAGTGTATTATAAAAGCCTGATTTATAGGACTAAGTGTTCCAGTCTTTTAATGTTGCAACACTGCCTTGACCCTAAAATGGGGTTGATTTTCTTTAGAAAGTTGTTTGATTTGGGACACATCTTCAGTTTTGTACCTAGGTATCATTAAAAATAACAGACACACTCTGCCAAGGTAAGCCCACTGTAGCCTGATCAGACCCAGGTGTGTATCCTACAGCCCTATGTTTGATCTGTTTTAGAGGTCATTTATTGGCATCCTTGCTTTTTAATCAAAGCCAGTGACTACTCATTTTGGTTGTGTCAGGGAGCACTTTGACTTTCTGAGGACCTGCCCTGTGAGTCCTAGCTCAGTGGTCCTCAATCACGGCCCTGGAGAACCGCAGTGGCTGCAGGTTTTTGCTCCAACCCAGTTGCTTAATAAAAAGCACTTATTGCTAAAGTAACACTTCTGCTTCACTCTAGTGATTTTGAGCCCTTATTGCTTAATTTTGTCTTAAACAGCTATTTTAATTGCTCCTTATTATCAATAACATACAAATGACAAGAGAGAGCAGCATTTCTCCATTTAGCTTATTGATATTTACACCTGTGTGTATTTATCTGCACTACTGGGTTTAATTAAATACTTGGAAGAAAAATGAAGAGAAAAAAGTGAAGGACTGAGAATTACTCGTCCATTTTAGCCTTCAAATCATTTGCATGATAGAAAGGGAAAGAAAATCTAGGATATGAGAATGACCTGACATAGCAGAGTTGATTTAATTTCATAGCTTGTTAGTGCTTTATTGGCAAGAATTGCTTTCTAATTAAGCAACCAGGTCAGAATAAAAACCTGCAGCCACTGCGGCTCTCCAGGACTGGGATTGAGGACCCCTGAACTAGATCCTTTAGAAGACAAATCCCCTGCCTCAACCTGGAAAACCTTCACTTCCTAACTTCTCTCTTCTATGTCAGCTTAAAGACTGATATATAGTAGCATCTTTCACTCATGGCATACTCCTAGGGCATTTAAAGTTCAGTAAGTGTTGGACCATAGGAACTTGCCTGGTCTTAAGTTGGTACTGCCAACTTCTTCTCTAGCTTAGGTCAACAAGCATATTCTAATCCCTGTCAGTGAGTCTGTGTCGGTGATTGAGGAATGAGTCCTCAGGAATTGAACGTGGGAAGGTTTTCTGGGCATTGAGAAACTTGGCATATAGTTGTTTTTCTCTCATCTTCCACTTCAACTGACAGACACCTCAGCACTTGATTGTGTTGCCAGGTAGCTCCGACTTTTGTTAGACTGGCGTTACAAACCTATAAAATATACTTGAGGGTGGCAAGAACTGAGGGGACATGCTGGATCCTATCCCAGCTGAAGATTTAAGTTTGAGGGAGTGAGCAGGACATCATACAGTAAGTAAGCTTTATCTGATGATAAAGCTTTTCCTGTTTTAATTCATGGTCCACAGATCCATTCTGGTAATTCTCCTCTTCTCAATACAATCCAATTTCATCTATAGCCCTTACTTGACTTGAGATATGGCTTTGGTGTACCTGGCTGCTGCTTCTCGATGGTGCTCTTCCTCCACCACCAACTGGCAATGATCAGGGGTATTGCTTTCTACCAGGTAGATTTCCTTTTTTCCATACCAATGCCTCCTCTGCTTTGTTGGACAAAGCCCACTATGTAATAGTGTCGAAGAGATGATTTCATTCTGCACTGCTGAAGCAGGAGTATATTTTTTGCCTGTTAGTAACGCTGCAGCAGCGCCTCTTATGACCAAATCTCCAGACTGTGAGCATCACATTTAGGTTTCACTTTGGCACATATGTATTCCTCCCCGAGTCTAGAAATTGGCAGTAACAAGACTCCCTTCCCATAAAGCTCTACATTGCTAAGTATGTAACACAAGCCACTTTCTCGCATGTGAGCTTATCAGCTTCTCCATTTTGTTGACAAGTGAGGGAACAACTTCACAGATTGTGAGTGGCCACATAATTAAGGGCATCATGCCAAACTGAAGGCACCACAATTTCAACTTCCCTGGAAGAGCAGTGTTATTAATTAGCTTTAAACCACTGATTACATCCTGTTTGAGTTGTTACCCTTGCTCAGTGTTTTGGGGGTTTTCATTGTACTAATGTCTGAGACTTTGATTAGTTTCTCCAGGACCGTTGGTACTGACACCTCGTTAAGGATTACGTGAAGCAAAATTATAGGAAAACAGAACACATTTTAAAAAGAATGCATGCTTAGGGTCTGAATATGTTAGATTTGAGTAACCATGTCAAAAGGACATCTCTCAACCAGTAGGGAATAACCTATTTAAGTATTTAATGCTGCTGGTATGTGTCCCACTTCCCCGAGACCACACGCTGAGAAAAGGCAATTTAGAAAATGGATGGAAAATAATATATATAAAATGTACTTAAATTATGTCTTTTTTTATTTTTAGGTCTGCTGAAATAAAATACACAAAGCCTGTTAACAATAAATACATCTTGGATTCTGCTTTAAAAACATTGCTTTTGAATTGGCCTGCCACAGATATGGCACCACTTAAGGTGTTTCCTCAAGTATTGCCAACAAATGGAAGCTCTTTGAGTTCAGACCTTGTGAACAAGAAAACTTATCAAGTGACTTAAGGTATGTGTCACTACTTGAAAGTAGTTGCTTTACCTCGACAAGAACATATCATATCACAGTTTTACCCTGCTGTTCAGCGTTTAGTTAATTAAATTTCACACTACTCGTTTGCTACAAAATTCAACAAACCACAAAAATTTATGGAAATGTGTTCAGTTATTAAATTACAGCAACAATTTCATGCACCCATTTGAATTTTCTGCTTAGCTTTTACTTTTGTAAGCCTACCGTGGCAGATGCAAGGATTATTTAACTGAATTAGTTATATCAGAATTGAGCAGTACTATGCCGCAATATACTTTCTTACAATGCTAGTACTTGATTAGTTCACTGGGAGATAGGAATCAAACAAATAAGAAACCAGTTATTTCATTTGGTAATTATGAATAGCTATAGCCAGAAATTCTCAATGAAATGCATATTAATTTCCATCCACTTTCCAACTCGCTGAATCCGAACACAGGGTCACGGGGGTCTGCTGGAGCCAATCCCAGCCAACACAGGGCACAAGGCAGGAACCAATCCCGGGCAGGGTGCCAACCCACCGCAGGAAACACACACACACCAAGCACATTTCACCATGAAAAAAACAATAAAATATGATAACAGTTAATATGATTTTTGGTATTTAACCGGAGCATCCATGGGCATCTTTTCTGCATTCTTCAGGAGGTCTTATAAAATGAGAGGTAGAATTTCTATTGTATTTCCTAAGTTACTCTGTCACTTTTATTTTATTTCCTTTCCAGCCTTCCAAAATTCTGTTGTCTTAGTTTTGTTGAGGAATAAGTGCAGAGTGAGCAGAGACAAGGGAGTGAGTGACCCAATTGAGTATTTTTTTCAAAAAATTAATCGTCTGTCTTCAGGTTTTCTTTCCAAGGTTTCAAATTTGGAGAAGGCAGACGAGCTCACAAAGAGGAAGATAGTAAACTGAGGGAGTTCTATATGTACACTAGTATGTTTGTGGTTATCTATACTAATAAAAGGCAAAGCCCTCACTGACTGACTGACTCACTATCTTACTCACTCACTCACTCACTGACTCATCACTAATTCTCCAACTTCCCATGTAGGTAGAAAGCTGAAATTTGGCAGGCTTATTCCTTGCAGCTTACTTACAAAAGTTAAGCAGGTTTCATTTCGAATTCTACACGTAACGGTCATAACGGTCGATAACGGTCGACAACGTCCGCCATGTGGAAGTTTCTTATTTATTGCCCCATCTTCATGAAAGTTGGTAAGCGGCTTCCCTGCGCTAACCGAAACCGATGTACTTACTTATTTCGATGGTATGACGCCACTGTCGGCCGCCATATTGACCTTTCCAACGTCACCAATTTTCCAAGTTCCCGTGTAGGTAGAAGGCTGACCCCATCTTCACGAAATTTGGTAGGTGGCTTCCCTGTGCTAACCAAAACCGATGTTCCTACATTATTTCGGTGGTATGACACCACTGTCGGCCGCCATATTGAATTTTACAAAATTCACTAATTCTCCAACTTCCCGTGTAGGTAGAAGGCTGAAATTTGGTACTTATTTCGGTGGTATTATGCCACTGTCGGCCGCTATATTAAACTTTTAACGGAAACCGATGTACGTACTTATTTCGTTGGTATGACACCACTGTTGGCCGCCATATTGAACTTTCCAACCTCACTAATTCTCCAACTTCCCGTGTAGGTAGAAGGCTGAAATTTGTCAGGCTCATTCCTTACAGCTTACTTACAAAAGTTTAGCAGGTTTCATTTCGAAATTCTACACGTAATGGTCATAACGGTCAACAACGTCCACCATGTTGAACCTTCTTATTTACGGCCCCATCTTCACGAAATTTGGTAGGTGGCTTCCCTGAGCTAACCGAAACCAATGTACGTACGTATTTCGGTGGTATGACGCCACTGTCAGCTGCCATATTGAACTTTCCAACGTCACTAATTCTCCAAATTCCCATGTAGGTAGAAGGCTGAAATTTGGCAGGCTCATTCCTTACAACTTAACTTACAAAAGTTAAGCAGGTTTTATTTTGAAATTCTACGTGTAATGGTCATAACGGTCAACAACGTCCACAATGTTGAACTTTCTTATTTATGGCCCGATCTTCTCGAAATTTGATAGGCGGCTTCCCTGCACTAACCGAAACCAATGTACGTACTTATTTCAGTGGTATGATGCCACTGTCGGCTGCCATATTGAACTTTTCAACAGTCTTTGTTACTTATGGGCCCATCTTCAAGAAATTTGGTACGCGGGTTCCCAATGCTAACTGAACCCTACTTACGTACATATATACGTCCATAGCCTGCAGCTCAGTCACCGTTGAGGCAGCGTTGGGTCCCCCATCCCAATGCCTCCCACTTTGTTGGCTGCCTGCCTATATAAGGCCGTCCGTCGCTCTGGTCTCTACATTCTCTTCCTTGCTTCGCCACGTAATTCACGTCTCCCTACTGATAACTACAGCCTTTTCGTTTAATCCACGGCTTCTCCGCTGTTTTATTGTTTGCTTATTACAATTATAGTTATTGTGTAGGTATTTTACACTTACTTTACATTGTTCAGGTACCCATTTCCTTTATCATTCCAACCATACCCCCATTAACATGTCTATCGAGGTGATCACCATCGATCAAAGAACTGTCACTTACCGAGTGGTTTCCATGCCCGGAGATGGCACCTACCTTTTTCATTCTCTTTGTTACATATTGCACGGCCATATCAGGCTCACTCTTGATATCCGGAGGAACATTGTGTCTTATGTATTGAATGACTGGGACAGGTTCAAGGTGTGGACTGATGACAGTACAGGAGATAATTATACTACACAGGAGTACTAGAAGAGTGAAATGCTTAAGCCCTTCACCTATGGTTCTGCATGTGAGTTGATGGCTGCCGCTGAATTGTTCGGTTTTCGCTTTCAAGTGTACCGAAATGGCCAAATATTTTACACCTTTGGACAACCGCCAATGCCTCTAAAACATCTTAGAGTCACAGGTGACGATTTCAGTAGTGGACACTTTGATGTTTATGAATGTTTAAACTCTCAAAAGCTGGATGTGATTTTATTGATGAAACCGGTTGTGTTCTTACAATGCTTGACAGATTTTCACAGGTTATGGATTTCAGCTGAGTTAGTAAGAGGGACTCTCAGTTTAGGGATGAAGACCATTTTCCAAGAGGAAGTGTAGAATGATAGTTTATCATCCTGAGCCAGCTTAACCTTCAGCTCTTACAAAGTCATAATGTAGTGAAACAAAACAAGAGCACATAAAGCACACGTTAGAAGGGTTACTTTTAGCAGGAATGCTACTGGGGGCTAAATTCAATTTCTAGTGTACATGTAGCAAATTATTTCACACCTCTCACCAAAAGGCCTGATAAGATAAAACTATAACCAATAATATATTTTTATATAAAATATAAAAATCTAATTTTCATATCATACTTTTATGTAATTTCTTATATACTGGCATATATAAAAGTGTAAAATTCTTTTTTCTTTAATAATTTCCTTAATAATTAGTCTAATTCAAATAGATTTTCTGAATTTGACATTATTAACCTTGGAGTCGGCCAGAAAAAAAGACCACTTTTATAATACCAGCAAACAAAAAATATAAAAAGATTCAGACCATATCTAAAATACAAAAAAATTAAATAATTATTGAATCGCTCCCCAGGTCCTCCCTGCGTGGAGTTTGCATGTTCGCCCCGTGTCTGCGAGGATTTCCTCCCACAGTCCAAAGACATGCAGGTTAGCTGCATTGGCGATCCTAAATTGCACCAAGGACTGTTTCAGTGGACTGTAATATGTTCAATTAACTGTGAGGACACAAACTCACATAGAAAAATAAGCATTATGAGAATTATGTGACTGTGTGCTCTGCAATAACCACAGCAGCATTCTTAACACCTATAATGCTCTGTATTAAGATCAAAGAATGCAAAATCAGCCAGCAGGCTCATGACCTGATAGGTAACAAGGTACACACACTGTCCATAGACAAAGTAAGGAATCTTTGTTGCGAGCAAATACACACAGTGCTGCAGGTCCACTTGGCATCTCTGGTCATCCATTTATGCTTATCTTTAAGCAGTCATCCTTCAGTGACATCTTCAAAATGTCTCTGGTTCAAGCCACAGTACCCACCAGCCACTGTAGACATCCTTTTAAGTATCTGAATGGCTTCAAGTATTTTATCATGGTACCTTTCAAATCCTGCATACCAGACACAATAGACTTACACCAGATTGTCTAAGACACACAGATCCATTTAGTAGGCAACTTCTAGAACCATCCACACCATGCTACCCAAACTTGGCAAAAGGTTATAAGACACTTCATTGATTTCATCTCAGCATTTTTATTACTTATGTGGCTGACACATTTTTATCTAAGGCGATTTAAAACATTTGTAATACATTTAGTTACATTTTTTCCCCCAATTGGAGCACAGCCAGGTGAAGTCACTTGCTCAGGTTCATAGTGTCAATAGCAGGATTTAAACCCACAGCCTCAGAGCTTTAAGTCCAAAGCCATAACCACTACGCCACACTGCCTTTTAACACCATCTACATCAATTGCTATCAGTAAAGTCTAAAGGTTGAAATAATAGATTCTATATCTAAATCCAGATCTTTCTAAGTGAGAGGCTTTAAAAATGTATATTGAACAGTCTTAATGTAAACCCCAGAGCACTCCAAAGCCTGTATATTTAGCAAACTGCTGCCTACAGAATGGAGAAAACAATTTACTGAACTTCGCGATAATAATAATTTTCAGCACCTAAACATCAATAAAAACAGGATCCAATTATGGTCTTCAAGGAACTTAATGGTGGTAACTAGTTGATTGACATTAATATTGTTGTTGTAAAAAGAAGGAGTAGCTTTAAATTGGTGAGGGCAAATGTAACCAAGAAGCTCTCATGGTTCCTCAAAACTACCTATCCCATTATGGAAGTACTGTAGTGCCTTCAGTTTTTGAGGAACCACAGGAAAGTTTATTTACCCCAAAGTATCCTCACTCACCTCTGCCGATGCACAGGGAAGAGAACACTGACTAGATGAACCACAATCTGGCCTTATAGCTGCATCATGGTCAACTGTAAGGCCCTGCAATAGGTAGCTAAAACATGTAAAGTCCAGGTCCATCAATGAAGTCACATTTCAATTCATATACTGTAGTATGTTAATAACTGAGATGCCAAAAGAAAGTACTTTTCATTATCTCTGTCACCACACACACTACAAACAACTGTTTATTGCTCTTGCCACCCAGTAAGTGGTATCGTAGAAAATCAATACCATATCAGCAGACTTGAATGGCCATTAAACTGTTAACCCATTATTACATTAGAACAATTATAATGAGAACAAGTCAGTCAGCACAACAAAGCCTGTCAATCTCTATTCACTCAACTCTCTTATATATTGTTATCTACTTGACCCTTCATCACAAACTCCATTAGGTAAGAAAGTGTATTACCAATGAGTCTGCACTAACAATTTCATAAATACTTTCATCATTAAAGCTCATGTTACGTTTATCAATACATATTATATGTTGATATCTGATATTCATAATTAATTCTGTAAATACATGTATTAGTTGAAATTTGCTGTACTTCTTTGTGCTGCTATACCATTTTCTGCACTATCAATGCATTTTTATGTTTCTACGTAGGAATAGCAATAAGCACTTCCATTGTCGACACTGAAATGAATCAATTATCAAAAGACAGAATATATAAAAGTACCTTGAGGAAACTGGAGTGCATTTGTACATGCTATCTCACCTTATAGATCTACCTGACGGTAGAGTGAAATCCCGGTTTGTGATTCGTACAACAATACAAGAAGACACGCCAACAACTCCAAACATTTCATTCTTGTAAACAAATAACTTTACAAATAAAGTTAAATATTTTCAGTAAGTGAGGATTGATGTATTATTCTCTCTGTCCACAGAGTATACAGTACACCCCCGAAATTCACCAGGGGTTACATTCCTATAGAACCCATGAATTGTGAAAAACCGCGAATTTTGGATGTGGTTAAAAAAATGCCTATTTTTATAGTTTAAACCCTAAATATGCCTCCAAAACACTTTAATTTAATTTCAAACTCAGCTGAATACATTACCTAAAAAGAAGGATGTAAAGGTAAACCAGTATACTGTACAGTGCTGGAATGTAAAATACAGATGTTACCACTAGATGTACTGTAACTCATGCAAGCGCGTTTTCATTGTCAAAAGCCTGAAGGTGAAGGGAGTTTCGGCGGCATCTTGGGGATTTAAGAAGAACAAAACGGAAAACACAAGAACACTCAGCTGGAGATGCGTTACAGGGGAGCAGTCAATCAGCAGCAAGGAGAAATGGATAACACTGTAGCAGTCTGGTGTCGCCAAGATTCACACCATTGAGAAGACAGCGATTTATTTATTTATATGGTGGAGATTCCAGGGACGCACCCAGCCTTGGCCAGACCTGCACGCACTCACAAACAGAGATAAAAAACAAAGCAAACCGGTAATCAAACAGCAAATAAAGAATGTAAAACAAAAACAACGATACCACCCATGTTCCCCTAACAGCGATTACACATTATATACAACAAAGCACAAACAAAACACACACAGTAAAGTCCATAAAAAACGGCAACGGATGAAATGTAATGATGAAAATAGACAGTCCAGAGATCCGCATGTTGAATGGGAATGTAAAGACAGTCCTACCGGTGGTTCCTGAAATGGTAAAGATGGGTGGACAGGTTCAGGAGCTCTCCTTTCTTCGCAGGATGTCCATGAATCCACTTACAGTCCTCATGTATACATTTGTCATGTGTACAGGCAGACGGCAGACAATCCAGACGCCAACCACGAAACGATCCAGGATAAAACAAATAAGTACAGGTAACCCGACAGAAGGCAGGCAGACGGACGAAAACTTTTTTTTTTGGTTTTGGTCATCGGCCTCCTTTTTAAAAGCCACACTAATATCCTTTGACCCCCACAGCCCCTGCACCCTCAGCAGATGACCATCAGAGCCATTGCAGGGACTTCTGGGAGTTGCAGTTTCCAATTCTATTGGCTACTTTCACCATCCCCAGCAGTGTTTTCCTCTACGGTTGCTTCCTGTTCTCTCTACAGTATAGTATTGTCACAAAAAAAAAGCCATAAAAATTGTGGCGGATATTTGCGGTTTCCGCTAACAATTATTAGTTAGGTTTAAAGGAAAAATCCACGAACAACTGAGGCCGCGAACTCTGAACCGCGACTTTGCAGGGGTCTAATGTGCTTTATTTCTCAATTTCTGTAATGGATGACAACAAATTATATGGGAAAACAGACGTATTGCCAGGTTAAAATCTACAGACAAGAACTGAAAGTCTACTTGATATAGATTTCAAATCTCAGACTGGATTTGGTAGACAAGATTGAATCCCACATTTTTCTCATAACCTAATAAATGTCTATAAGTTAAAAAAAAATATGATCTGGTAGACACTGGACCTTTGCTAACGATGGTATATGTTCTGAAGGAGGAACAGAGGGGGAACTTTCTCTGAATAGTAAATGGAGATTTTAAAGATACATTAAAAACATTCTTCAGCCATCTGAAGGTAAAAGATGCCTAGCGTTGTCTAATTATTATATTTAAATCTGTTTATTTATTTTGTTTATATATATGTTATAGCAATGATCGCACAAATGTGTTTCAAAACAAAAACAATAGGGCTTTCTTATGAAAAGCTGCATGAATATTGAGCTTGCTGTCGATTATGTATTGGCATCTTGCAGAAGTAATCAGATAAGTAAGAAATGTTACTTTATGAGATGCACACATTTCAGACTGAAGCTTCCAAACTGTAGGACTTCCAAGATCACAGTGTTCATTTTGCCCTAAATGAAATTCACATACTGTTTTAATTATAGAATATTTATTGAGTCGTAGAACCCCACACTAAGTTAAGGCATACTTGAAAAAATTAAAATCCACTAGTAATACAAAAAACTAAGTTTAACTTTACAAGTTTAGAATATGTTTGTGAACACACATGGTTATTTTGATAAATGTGTATTTATTTGCTAGCTCTTAGTCTCATATACAATGAAGGCAGAAGGAATTCAGGAAATGAAGGAAGATAAAGCAGGGTTATAAAAAGTACACAACTCAGAGGTCTCTCGACAATACAGTAATTAAGAAAAAGCAGAAATTCTCTTGGAATGGATGCCATAGAATGAATCTACACACCCATATTTAGAGTATAAAACAGTGAAGCAGCATTCCTTTTGTTTTCATACCATATATCCTTTTTTAGCCACTTTCTGGTTTTCATAAGAGTGTGTATGAGGATTGATTAGCTCCATATCAACCTCTAATGGAAGTGCAAGCTATTCTCTGAATGAATATGAATGTTTCAAATTCAAGACAATTATTGAAAAATATCACTGTTCAGTTACAGGTGGTATAGAGTGTTAAAAAAAAGCCACATGTTAATTTTAATTTGGTTCAACTGATAAGCATATAATTTATTTTGTTGAAGAGATCTAAGAACGACGACACTAATGATGCTATCACAAACCATATAAACTACAAATTATATTACAGATTATGGTATACTGCATTTATCAGGAAATATATAACGTCACATATCAAGTCAAATGCTTTGATGAGATGTGAATGACGCGATTCCCCCATTAATTTAGACTGGAGCTTAAGGTTAGGGAACTAGAATCAATTCATAAGGACGTTTTAAAAATATCTATATTATAGTTTTATACCACATATAAAAATATCTACTTAAATGTTGTCCCTGTTATTATGCTAGTGATGCTTTGAAGCATCCATAAAGTGTACACAATTTCATTTCACTTTGAATGGCAATCCTGTTATGTACATTTGTTTACCCCAGGCTTAGTCTAAACTGCATCCGTTTGCCATGGCAAATAGTTCACTACACTGGATGGCACTTTGAGCACATGAATTGTAGGCGCTGCGTCATCCACAATTTACATTCATAAGAAGGATGCCTTCATATTTAAATATAAACGTTAATTGTGTTTTGTTTATTTGTTCTCTTGGATGCTTGCCGTTTTATTACCACTGCTGCCACTAACCTGTGAAATGTGCAGTATTATATTACAAAAGTATATTTAAGTCATTTTTTTGGTATTTGGTACACTGTATATGTGCAAAATGCTCGAAATAGGCGGCATAAACTTACTATGATTAATCTGAATGGATTAGATAGATCTTTTACTTCCCAGAGGGAAATTTTGCTCTTTACAGAACCTCAATAAATAAAAAAATATTATTTCATATGACAAACCCCTCTCAAATATACAGCAAAATGACTAAAAAGAAAAAAAATTCTAAAGAAGGAAACCTTCCGACTTGGCAGTTGTTGCAATACAGGAGCTCCAGCAGCATTTCTTAACACACTTCTGCTGAACAATTCGTTGGCTGAAAGTCTTGTGTTAGTGTTAGTGTGTCACAGAGAGGATGTTCAGCACTGTTTATAATGACACTCGGTTTTGTTTTAATTTTCTCCTTTGGTACTACTTTCATGGTCTCCCGAATGTGTCTGTCCTATAACTGAGCTTACCTATTTAATTGGCTTGTTGATTCGGTCGGCCTCTCTTAAAGTGATGTTACCAGCCCAGCGCACCACAGCATAGAGAAAAAAAAAAAAAATCACATTGGCCATCACAGAGTTATACAAAATGTGAAGGATATCACCTCCCAAATTAAAGAAATGTAGTCTACTTGTCTATAAAACTTCTTTATTATTCATACTTTAGTATTCTGTCTTAAAAACTATTGTATTTGGAGAGGTGTTATATAAATGAAATTTGTTATCATCATATATAGAGCAGAATTCTGGCATGGATTCCAAAAGATGATTACATCTACCACATGGGTTTAACATGAAACTAGTAAAAGTGACATCTTCTGTATCTGGAATAAACACAAAGAGACCTACTTACTTGTGGGAAAATATACAGTCAAAAATACTGTACAACTGCTTGTTATCAATGGCTAAATATTGTACAAAATGGAGTAAGTGACAAAAAAAAACTCTTCCTTGTTAACAGAGTTACAGCTGGCAACTTTGTGTGAACTCTGTAAAGGAGGAAGAAAAGCAATGCCACCTAATGCATAGCTTCAAAACTTAAGAAAAGAAAAATGCAAATGACCCTGCACTGGGCCAAGTGCATGACCTGTGCAACTGCTTGTTTTAAAAAAAAAAAAAAAGGAAAATAATATATATCTACTCTATATGCCTTCTTGAGAAAGAAATTCTACTCTTTCAATCCATGATTAATTTCTGAAGTCCAATTAAAACAATACACTTGTTCAAACAGAACATCTGCTCCAGTTAAGAAGTACTGCATCTTTGGCAGCCCAGCACTTTAAAACTAACAAAAACAATCGGAGTCTTTATTGGTGCTGGCAGCAGCTGAGGTTCTGTAACAGAAAACCTCATGGTTGCTTTTGACTTTTTCTGGGCTTAACTCCAGTCTTAACCCCTTATGTCAATAAACACAAATCGACGAGAGAAACTATATATAAAAAGGTCCTGCAGTTATTTAAGTTGGATTCAAGCTTGTAAAGCCACGTTGGTTACAGGAACAGTAAGAAATATTTGTTTTTAATTACAGCCTGTCAAACAAGCACCAGATGACATTTAAATCCCCCAAGAATGATGCATTCCGTATGGCTGCCACTTCCTTTTCTCTCTGCGATTTTCCGTACCTTCCAAAAGTACACTACGCTTCCTAATGATCTTCAGAATAATGCTGCTTTCCTACCATTATCAACACAGTATTTCAATACAATTTCGAAATACAGAGAGTTTTCTTGCTTTTACACTAGGGTATTGTTTCTTAACCTATTGGTTATAATCCAAATTGAGTTGCAGACATGTTTATGATGGGTCACTACATGGTTGTATATTTAAATTTGCAGAGTTTGCTCAAGCTTATACTCTGTGCCAGGTGATATTGTAGTATTTATTGCAGTAGTATGCAATCTGAGTTCATAAAACACCAATGAAGCATCACAGACACTTTTTGATTCTATGGTGTTAAATCTTTATATATAAAATCCAACATCCGTCTGTCTGCTTTTCGCGACAGAATTACTTAACAGATTTAGATTGTTTTTTTTTTTTCTATAATTTGCTTGGACATTCCCGTTGATTTTGCGACTTCTCTCATCATGTTAAGAATCATAGTTCGCTAGCAGGAGTGATTTATTCATGCTAATCCGAGACAGAGGCTGTGGTCCGAGGGGAAGCGGAAGCGTGAAATCAGGAGTGGGGAGCCGGGTGGGGGCCCTCTTCACTCACACACCAGCCTACGTTCGAGTGGGTCCATCTCTTGCCACATTTTGGAGCATGCCTTGCCTCCACTTAGCTAGCGATACCGGTTTGTTTATAGATTTTTAAAGTTTGTCCCGTTTCACTACTACACGGGTGGAGCTGTGGGGACATCTAGCTCATAAAACAATTTCCCAAAACACCACCACTTCTATCACAATCAAACAAAGATGACCGACAGCTTGTAAACTTGTGAGGTGAATGTACTGTGATGCTACTTTAAATGTCAAAATAAAAAGATAACATGCTAAAAAGGATTTGACAAGATATACAGTATATAGTACCATTACAATATTTAATGTTAAATGTAGTTCAATTGTGTGTCTCTCTGCAAAGAAGAATTCCACCTCCCAACACTATTTTAAAGTGTACATACACTCACCGGACACTTCATTAGGTACATCTTGTTAGTACTGGGTTGGACCGCCTTATGCCTTCGGAACCGCCGCAATTTTTCGTGGCATAGATTGAACAAGGTGCTGGACAAATTCCTCAGGGATTTTGCTGCATATTAACATGACAGCATCACACAGTTGCTGCAGATTTCTCGGCTGCACATCCATAATGCAAATCTCCTGTTCCAGCACCTCCTAAAGGTGCTCTACTTGATTAAGATCTGGTGACTGTAGAGGCCATTTGAATACAGTGAACACTGCTTGCGTCGCGTTCAAGGGAGCAGTTTGAGATGATTTGAGCTTTGTGATATGGCACGATATCCTGCTGGAAATAGCCATCAGAAGATGGGTACACTATGGTCATAAAGGGATGGACATGGTCAGCAACAATACTCAGGCAGGCTCTCTTTCACAATCCCCATTACTCTGTACTGCTGATCCCAAGTATTTAAACTCATCCACCTTTGCCAACTCTACTCCCTGCATCCTCACCATTCCACTGACCTCCCTCTCATTTACACACATGTATTCTGTCTTGTTCCTACTGACCTTCATTCCTCTCCCCTCTAGAGCATATCTCCACCTCTCCAGGGTCTCCTCAACCTGCTCCCTGCTATCGCTACAGATCACAATGTCATCAGCAAACATCCTAGTCCACGGGGTCTCCTGTCTAATCTCGTCTGTCAACCTGTTCATCACCATTGCAAATAAGAAAGGGCTCAGAGACGATCCCTGATGTAATCCAACCTCCAACTTGAATGCATCCGTCACTCCTACCGCAGGCCTCACCACGGTCATACTTCCCTCGTACATATCCTGTACAACGGTTACGTATTTCTCTGCCACTCCCGACTTCTTCATACAATACCCCAGATACTCTCGAGGCACCCTGTCACATGCTTTCTCCAGGTCCACAAAGACACAATGCAACTCCTTCTGGCCTTCTGTAAACTTCTCCATCAACATCCCTTGAGCAAACATTGCATCTGTGGTGCTCTTTGCTGGCATGAAACCACACTGCTGCTCAATAATCATAACCTCACTTCTTAACTGAGCTTCCACTACTCTTTCACATAACCTCATGCTGCAGCTCATCAATTTTATTCCCCTGTAGTTACTGCAGTCCTACACATCCCCATTATTCTTAAATATCGGCTCCAATACACTATTTTTCCCACTCTTTAGGCATCCTCTCACTTTCCAAGATCCCATTAAACAATCTGGTTAAAAACTCCACTGCCATCTCTCCAAAACACCTCCATGCTTCCATAGGTATGTCATCAGGACCAACGGCCTTTCCATTTTTCATTTTCTTCATAGCTGTCCTTACTTCCTCCTTATTAATCCGTTGCACTTCCTGATTCACTATCTCCACATCATCCAACCTCTTCTCTCTCTCGTTCTCTTCATTCATCAGCCTCTCAAAGTACTCTTTCCATCTGCTCAACACACTCTCCTCACTTGTGAGTACATTTCCATCTTTATCCTTTATCACCCTTTCCTGCTGCTCACCTTTCCCAGCTCGGTCCCTCTGTTAAGCCCACCGGTCTTTTTCTCCCTCCTTAGTATCCAACCTGTCATACAACTCATCAAACGCCTTTTCTTTAGCCTTCGCCACCTCTCTCTTCACCTTGCGCCTTATCTCCTTGTACTCTTGTCTACTTTTTGCATCTCTCTGACTATCCCATTTCTTTTTTGCCATTCTCTTCCTCTGTATACTCTCCTGTATTTCCTCATTCCACCACCAGGTTTCCTTTTTCTCCTTTCTCTTTCCAGATGTCACGCCAAGCACCCTTCTTGCTGTCACCCTTACTACATCTGCTGTAGTTTCCCAGCTGTCTGGTAACTCTTCACTGCCACCCAGTGCTTGTATCACCTCCTCCCTAAACTCAACCTTGCAGTCTTCCTTTTTCAACTGCCACCATTTAATCCTTGGCTCTGCCCTCGCTCTCTTCCTCTTCTTGATCTCTAACATCATCCTACAAACCACCACCCTATGCTGCTTAACTACACTTTCCCCTGCCACCACTTTGCAGTCTTCAATCTCCTTCATTACACCTACTGTACATTAGTTTAAAATATGGACTAAATTGCAAAGAATTTGTGTCATGCTGGCAGACATTCTAGAGGCACAGTATTTAGCAGAATTCACCAAGAATAACACAAACATTATATCTGCTTATTTTGAGTTGCTGCAATACAACATTAATATATTCAGATTTCCATGTGAACATTTACATGCTTCCGGTTCTTTA
The DNA here is from genome assembly GCF_016835505.1 of Polypterus senegalus. Classification (NCBI taxonomy): domain Eukaryota; kingdom Metazoa; phylum Chordata; class Cladistia; order Polypteriformes; family Polypteridae; genus Polypterus; species Polypterus senegalus. The sequence continues at coordinate 87,404,073 of NC_053169.1, read as the reverse complement.
GATTAGATTAGATTAACTTTATTAATCCCAGGGGAAATTTAGATGTATAGAGCAGCATAAACATAAAAAACAAGGATACAGACTAAAACGACAAATAACACAGCCAAACAAATCAATCACTCAATTGATAAATAAATTAAATAAATGTATATTGCTCAGAAGTTTTAAAAATGGACTTAAGAATACTTTGGGAGAAAGAATTGAATTGCATGTTAACAGTGGGCAGATCCCCAGAGGCACTTCTTAGAACACCATGGTGGAATGAGCCGGTGGCTGAAAGTGTTCCAGAAGAGCACCTCATGGAGGGATTTTTTATGATAGCATCCATATTGCCACCATTCTCTTTTCTACAACAGTTTCCTGTGTGTTCAGGCTTAGCCCTGTGACAGAGTAGACTTTCTTTATACATTTGTTCAGGTATTACGCGTCTTTTCAGCTCAAGTTGCATCCATAAGAGACCACAGCATAGAACAATGCACTGGGTGCTAAAGACTAGTAGAATATGTCTAGTAGCTTACTGTATATAATCAAGATACTGGAGTCTCTTTACTGGAGTCCCTTCTTGTACAGCGCCACTGTGTTGACAGTCCAGTCTATTGTTTATGTGAACCCCCCGGTACTTGTAGGTCTGCACCACTTCCACATCCTACTGTTCTCAGAGGCTTCTTGGCACACCGGAAGTCCATCACTATCTCTTTCTCTTGCTGAAGTGGAGTTGCAGGTGGTTCTTCCTGACTCAGACTCATCTCTATTATTAATACAGCCTATGATGGAGGAGTCATCCAAAAATTTCTGCAGGTGGTAAGCACTGGTATTGTACTGGAAGTCTGTTGTGTAAAGGGGTAAACAGGAAGGGAGACAAGACAGTTCCCAGAGGTGCACGAGTATTACATAACACCATTTCTGACACATAGTTCCTGAGCCTCGATAACTGCTGTCTGTTGCTCAGGTAGTCCATGATCCAGGAGACTGTGGAAGCATTAAGATGTAAAACCTTGAGCTTCCTCAGAACCCCACTCCTGCCCTTCTAATAGGGGGGGTCAGGGAGCAGGAGGGTGCTTAAGGGACTGTAAAAAATCAATGAAAATTATTCTAAATGGTTACTTCATTTCTGTCATGTGATCATTTGTACTTCAGAGAGCTCTGGACCTCAGCCCAGCTGAAGGTTCGCCTTCCAACAGGATAATGATCTTAAGCACAAAGTAAAGACAACACAAGAATGAGTTAGGGACAATTCTGGGAATGTTGAGTGGTCAAGCCTAAGCCTGTACTTGACTCCAACTGAACATCTCTGGAGAGACCAGAAAACAGCCATCCACCAACGGTCTCCATCCAACCTCACACAACTTGAGAGGATCTACAGAGAAGAATGGCAGAATGTAACATTAATTCAGAAAAGACTCCAGGCTGTAATCACTGCCAAACGTTCTTCAGCAAAGTACTGAGTAAAGGGTCTGAAAACTGGTGTTAATGTGTTATAAATAAATTTGCAAAAACCTCTAAAATCTTATTTTCACTTTGTCATTGTAGGGTATTGAGTGTTACTTGAAGAGGGGAAAAAATAATTGAAATGTTTTTAGCATAAGGCTGTAACATAACAAAATGTGTAAAATGTTAAAGGGTATGAATGCTTTCTGAAAGCACTCTATGTTCTTTGTATAGCATGATGACTTAAGCTATACAGAGTACCCTTGATGAGGTCTCAAAAGTGCTTTATACAGCTTAAGAATAACCTACCTAGGTTTGTACTTTACTGTATACACTGAGCTGTCTGACATGACATTGTATTAGTTCATGATCACTTCTGTATACTGTCTGGAAAAAGTGAAGATTCCACTGCAGCTCCAGGTCTCTCTCATGAGGTGAGCATTCACGTTTCAGATCTCCCATTGTATATTCATATCTAATACTTTTACTCCCAACATATATTACTTTATATTTTACATTAAACTTAACCTTCCAGAAATATATCTGAATTATGCCATTGTCAATCTGTACTGACCTGGGAAATTCTAAATTATCTGCCCTGTCACCTAGTTTTGTATCATCTGCAAATTTAACTTGCTGGTTATTTATAGTGTTATCAAGATCTTTATAGAGTGTACATTAAAAAAAGTATCTGTGCTGGAGCTACTGCTCTAAGTGACACCACTTTTGACATCACTTAATTTTTAAAATGTCCCACAGACTATAAACGTTTGCTTTTGGTGTTTAACCCATCTACATTCCGTGCTTTCAAACTCTCTTTGTTTTTAGGAGGTGTCAAGCTAAAGTTAAGAAATGGGATTTATTAGAAACTGGAACAAACCTTAACAAAACTGATAATGTCATTTCTCAATGTAGTCTCAACCCTTCTCAAAGTACTTGCACCACCTGCCTGGATTTCAGAAGAATAAAAGGTTTTGTCTTGTCCTCGCAACCACTCGTGCACTGCTTTCTTCATCTCGTTTTTTTTGAGGTCCAAAAAGGCGGAAATCACACGGTGCCAAATCTGGCGAATAAGGATGATGTGGAAATACCTCAAACTTCAGTTTCTCCAGACAAGCCGTGGTGTTCTTAGCAGTTTATGGGTGGGCATTGTCTTGCAGTAAAAAGGATTCCCTAAGACAGCAGTCTTCACCACTTGGATCGAATAGCAGGCATCACATTAGCCTCCAGCAAATCACAGTAACTTGCACTAGTGACTGTAGTACCCCTTGGCATGTAGTGTTTGACAATTACTTGAGTGTTCCAGTGGTTGAGAGGACAAGACGAAAATGTATTCTGCTAGAATCCAGGCACTTCCAGGCAGGTGGTGTAAGTGCATTGAGGAGGGTTGAGACTACATTGAAAAATGACATCATCAGTTTTGTTAAGGTTCGTTCCATTTTCTAACTTTAGCTTGACTCCCCCTCATAAGACACTTATGTGGGACCTTATGTAAAACTCAAGATTGACAATTCTGCAACACATGTATATTCCTCTCCCTGATCATTTGCTTCTGCTCATAGAATCCAGCACACTAGTGAAATACAAACTCTATAAAGATTTTACACAGAAGAATTAATGTAACGTACCTATACCTACAGTGGTGTGAAAAACTATTTGCCCCCTTCCTGATTTCTTATTCTTTTGCATGTTTGTCACACTAAATGTTTCTGGTCATCAAACACATTTAACCATTAGTCAAATATAACACAAGTAAACACAAAATGCAGTTTTTAAATGATGGTTTTTATTATTTAGTGAGAAAAAAAATCCAAACCTACATGGCCCTGTGTGAAAACGTAATTGCCCCCTGAACCTAATAACTGGTTGGGCCACCCTTAGCAGCAATAACTGCAATCAAGCATTTGCGATAACTTGCAATGAGTCTTTTACAGCGCTCTGGAGGAATTTTGGCCCACTCATCTTTGCAGAATTGTTGTAATTCAGCTTTATTTGAGGGTTTTCTAGCATGAACCGCCTTTTTAAGGTCATGCCATAGCATCTCAAATGGATTCAGGTCAGGACTTTGACTAGGCCACTCCAAAGTCTTCATTTTGTTTTTCTTCAGCCATTCAGAGGTGGATTTACTGGTGTGTTTTGGGTCATTGTCCTGTTGCAGCACCCAAGATCGCTTCAGCTTGAGTTGACGAACAGATGGCCGGACATTCTCCTTCAGGATTTTTTGGTAGACAGTAGAATTCATGGTTCCATCTATCACAGCAAGCCTTCCAGGTCCTGAAGCAGCAAAACAACCCCAGACCATCACACTACCACCACCATATTTTACTGTTGGTATGATGTTTTTCTGAAATGCTGTGTTCCTTTTACGCCAGATGTAACGGACATTTGCCTTCCAAAAAGTTCAACTTTTGTCTCATCAGTCCACAAGGTATTTTCCCAAAAGTCTTAGCAATCATTGAGATGTTTCTTAGCAAAATTGAGACGAGCCCTAATGTTCTTTTGCTTAACAGTGGTTTTGCGTCTTGGAAATCTGCCATGCAGGCCGTTTTGCCCAGTCTCTTTCTTATGGTGGAGTCGTGAACACTGACCTTAATTGAGGCAAGTGAGGCCTGCAGTTCTTTAGACGTTGTCCTGGGGTCTTTTGTGACCTCTCGGATGAGTCGTCTCTGCGCTCTTGGGGTAATTTTGGTTGGCCGCCACTCCTGGGAAGGTTCACCACTGTTCCATGTTTTGCCATTTGTGGATAATGGCTCTCACTGTGGTTCGCTGGAGTCCCAAAGCTTTAGAAATGGCTTTATAACCTTTACCAGACTGATAGATCTCAATTACTTCTGTTCTCAATTGTTCCTGAATTTCTTTGGATCTTGGCATGATGTCTAGCTTTTGAGGTGCTTTTGGTCTACTTCTCTGTGTCAGGCAGCTCCTATTTAAGTGATTTCTTGATTGAAACAGGTGTGGCAGTAATCGGGCCTGGGGGTGGCTACGGAAATTGAACTCAGGTGTGATACACCACGTTAGATGATTTTTGAACAAGGGGGCAATTACTTTTTCACACAGGACCTGTAGGTTTGGATTTTTTTTTCTCCCTAAATAAAACCATCATTTAAAAACTGCATTTTGTGTTTACTTGTGTTATATTTGACTAATAGTTAAATGTGTTTGATGATCAGAAACATTTTGTGTGACAAATATGCAAAAGAATAAGAAATCAGGAAGGGGGCAAATAGTTTTTCACACAACTGTATATCTATATCTATATCTCTATATATCTATATATATATATATATATATATATACACACACACACACATCTATATATACATCTCTATCTCTATATCTCTATCTATATATATATCTATATATCTATATCTATATATACACACATATACATATATATATATACAGTACACATATATACACATATACACATATACACATACATATACAGTATACACATGTGCAACAAAATATCATTTATTTAAATTAAACTTTAAATTTCTAATGTTTCTTTGTTGTGCACTTGCTTATCCAATTCAGTGTTTCGGGCGCTGGTGTAAAGTGTAATGCAGGAAGCAACCCTAGACAAGTGCCAGCCCAAATTTCAGACACTCATTGCAGATACAGGAGCCTCTACTGACAAGCAGAGAAACTTCAGGCACCTCATAGTCAAAAACGCTTGCAACCTCAAAAAACAAAAAAATAATGTTATTCTTGTCTGAAAGGTCTTAATGGTGGACAGCATAGAACAATGTTGCCTTTAAAATACTAAAAAAATACATATATATCTGCCATTGCAAGAATGCATGAAGATTTTTGGAATACTTTCAATTACGAAGATTAACTCTAAAACTCTTAGAATACTTTCAGATGCAAATATTTAAGCCCACTTGAATTCCTCACTTATAAAATGATCTTTAAAAGTCCACCTTAATAAAGTGCCTCCTGTAGTTAATCTCAGGGTTAATATCAAAAGCCATGCCCACCTACCCCCATGCAAGTGGTACGTATAAGTGAGAAGAAAAGATGTGCTCAGAGATACAAATATATGTTCTATATTTAGGCAATACTCAAAAGGACTGCACAAATAAAGCCAGGAGACTTAGAAGAGCTATAATATAATAGAGACAAGATATAATATCTAATAAAACACAACATCTATTTATTCATTTACATTGGGAAAATGAAGTCAGTATATTATGTGTGCAAACAGCCGCCTGCAGAAAACAAAACATTTTTAGCACATTTCAGAGAACATACAGATTATTATGCTTTTCAAGAGTCCTGTCCTTCTTGTAGCTATTGATTTAATGGAAAATTGACCAAGTGAGGTTTCTTTCTTTTTTAGCAATTATCAGACAGGATGTGTGTGCTAATTGCTTGGTAACAAGCCAGAATTGTTTTCAAAAACACTTACTGTTCTTATAATCTTGAGTGATCCTGCTGCTGCATTACATTTGAGAACAGTAATGCAGCAGGGCGGTAATTACATTTTCAAGCAACTCATAGTTCCTGTGGAAATGGAGTTGGAGAGAGAGCCGTGTCTCACACCTGCACCCTATGATAGGTTTTTCAAGTGAATTACTGTACCAACAAGAATAAAAAATGCAAGGGATATAGAGTTAGCAAGACCACAAAAAATCATCAGGCAGAGCACTTAATCAAAGTACCGAGGGCTTCATTTACAGCTTCAGGTATTGTGTTTTCAAGTAGCCATGTAATAAACACTTCATTATTTCCACACCACTAACAGAAAGCAACTGTTTAACTAGACAATAACATACAGAATGGCTGAAGAATTCTGTTTCAGCAACGTGCAACTTTCTGTGATCTTTGGAAATATCTAAATGTATCACTGGAGGGAATTTAATGCAGCAGATGCAATTATTCCAATAATAAAGCCAAACCCTACAGCAGGGGTGTTGTACTCCGGGCCTGGAGAGCCGCAGAGGCTGCAGGTTTTCATTCTAACCTTTTTCTTAATCAGTGACAATTTTTCACAGCTAATAAACTTGTTTTCCCTTCATTTTAATAGCCCTGTTTTTAAGGATTCAGTGCTCTGAATTGATTCTTTTCTTCATTAAATGGCAGCCAAACAGGAATGAGATTTGAAACGAGCCGACAGATGACCAGCTAAACTGGGGCTTCAAACTCCAACTAACTTCACTCCAACCAGTTTCTTAATGAGAAGCCGATTCTTGCTGTTAATTAAACTCGTTATTTAATTCTATGGCTTGTTGCTGCTCTCATTCTGCCAAAGCACACATTTCCAAAACTGTTGACTTATTGTTTTTTCTAAGAACAGCATCAAAAAGTTTTGGTGACCTGAGAGATCAACCTTACTGAGACCTTCTCCTTTCTTTATTTTCAGGTAATGTGGTGAGCTGCTCATGTGGTGGGTTGTTTTGGGTCTCACCATTATTTGGCTGCTAATTAAGGAAAAAGAAATAAAAGGAGCGTGAATCAAGTTAATTCAAATTAAGGCCAAAAGTCAATTAGCAGCAAAAACTGGTTACTAATTAAGAAGATGGTCAGAATGAAAACCTGCAGCCACTGCGGCCCTCCAGGACTGGAGTTTGACACCTGTGCCCTACAGCAACCACCTAAAGCTGAAGTAAGCAGGCTCCTTCTACCACAAGTCTCCTATAATCCTACAGAAAAACAAAGTAATTGATGCTTATTTTCAAAAGTCAGTTTTTCAGCAATGCACTAGTCTTGGCAAGATCCACTTCCATGCCAAGTTAGTGTACAGCTTGGGCCATTTAATAAAAATCAATACATTGTCGCGGATGCCAGGGGCGACGACCCGGCCGGGACGCCTTGGAGGACCGGAAGTGGGCGTGTGCCCATCTGGGATCACGTGGGGCCGCCTTCCTGGTTGCTTTGGGGGCCATGGGTTCAGGGCATGGAAGCCTCACCCTGTAGGGGCCTGTGGTCACCGCCAGGAGGCGCCCCACTGCCTTGGGGACTTGTGACCTCAGCACTTCCGCCACACCTGGACGTGCTGGGGGAGAAGATTTAGGAGGACACCCGGAGAGCTGCTGGGAGAACAGCCGGCACTTCCACCACGCTGGGGCATGGCCAATGGGGGAATGCCGGGAACCACCTGGAGCTCGTCCGGGAGTATATAAAAGGGGCCGTCTCCCTTCATTCGAGGCTGGAGTCGGGTGGAAGAAGGACAAGACACGAGAGAGGTGTGGAGGCGGCCTGAAGAAAGGCATTGTGAGGCCAGGACTGAGTATTGGGGTGTGTGCACTTATTGGAACTGGGCCTGAGTGACCAAAATATTGTACACATTTGTATAATAAACGTGGGGCGGTTGAAGAACAACATGTCCGCCTGTCTGTGTCCGGGTTAGCTTCACAACATCTTTCAACTATAGGCTTACACAGAGCAGATATCTATCCTGGAATAATAGCTAGATAGATAAGATAGATAGATACTTTATTAATCCCAAGGGGAAATTCACATACTCCTGCAGCAGCATACTGATACAAAAAACAATATTAAATTAGAGTGGTAAAATGCAGGTAAAACAGAATAACTTTGTATAATGTTAAAATGTTAATAGTTACTGTTGTAGCCAACCCCAGTTACGAAACTGGCAAATTAATGTACAAACTATACAAACCCATTCCCACCGACACTAGATCAATGTAGATTCAGTAATAAACTTAATTGGGAGTTCACTGCAAGCTCTTATAATCTCCCCAAACCAGATTTTTACCTTCTCAGTTAAAGTGTCAATCTTTTTTTTTTTCCTCAAGGAGTAAGTGGGAAAAGAACATTTTCGGCTGCAAAACAAGATGCAACCTACTTACAAAAGGACTCCATATTACAAGATAGACTTTTGGAAAAACAAAAGCATGGCTGGGTGAAAAAGTTCAGCAAGTTGATGAGTCAATCACTTTAACCAAAGACACATTATGTCATACTAATAATACATTATAAGAAGTAAAAAAAATATACACATCTGGTCAACTACATAAACTCAAAAACATAAGTGAGAATACTGGTCAAAAACAAATGCAAAAACGACGGGGAAAAGAAACTAAGGGAAACTTCTGAACACATAAATGACCAAATACTTGCTTACTGCACAGTATATATAAACAGTACTGTAGGCATAAGTAGGTTTAACTGAGCATCCGGTTACTGCACAATTATTGAATTTACTATGCAAATAAAAATAAAAAGCACAGCACAAGGCAAACAGCATGCAGAAACTGTGGATAAAGGTAGTGTAATCAGCAGTTTTCTCATAGGGCTGTCAATAAGGACATGGTCAAGGGCGTCTCTAAAAACCTATTTTACCACTGAATTAAGGCCCCATCACGTTACAAGCCCTCTCCAGTGATTTTTAGTCACAGACTTGATTTACACTACTTTAGTGAACCAGAAGTAGAATAAACCACAACAAAATCAAACATATTTGATTTTGTCTTATGTTGCGGGAGTGGACTCTGTGTATGCAAGAGTCGAGAACCAATGACCACTTGGACATAAATACAATGAATATAGTGGCTTTGAGGAATAAGGAAACTGAATGTTTTGGACAACACAAAACATGAAAGACTCCTGTGTCTGATGTTTCATGTTTTACTTCGCACAACAGAATAGAAAAAGAAAAAGAAAAAATGGGGCTAAGGTTGTGACTGTGCTCACTTTACCTGTAAAGCATTCATACAGCTCCAGCTCTGTCAGGCAACACATTATTGGCTGTCAGAAAAAGAGGAAAGCTCATGACTCTTGGGGAATATGAAACTGTGCTGGAAAGTCATCACAGAATCATGCCATTTGTCATGTCCCGTGATTTCCAGTTGCATAATCTGAAACTTTCAGACGATGAAAGCAGTAACTGCAGACATGAAGTTTGATATTGTCTTCAACTAGAAATCATGTAATGTGTCATTGGTTTTAGGGAAGTAGCTCAGAGGAGCACATTGAAAACATGCAAACACCCCACCAAAAGCACAGACATATTTGCTTACAAACTGTTTATGTTGAAGATGCTACAAACCACATTTCTATCAAGCAATATGGTGTGAAACGCTGGTATTTTTGGCGCCAAGATGTTGGAAACGGCTGCAATTTACATTTCCAGATTCAAGCTGCAAAAGTTTTGTGAGTAATCGGTCACGTGAACATTGTTTGAGTGACAGATTACACTACAAGCCTCATTTCTCAATTCCAATTTTTTGCTCAGATCGGATCTTGAAGGTTCACATTCATAAGTACAAGTGACCTGTACCTAACTGTAAAGTGAAAACATCCTTCTTCCAAAACGGCACGCATTGATACATTTGTCCATGAGTCATCTGCGTCACAAACAACAAAAATGTCATATTTATAAGATAACTCATGGTATTAAAATCAACAAAATGGATGTGCAAGTAGCTCTTGTATGCGTCATAATTTGTTCTGGAGGAAGGCTACTGTGCCAAGATGTGTGGGTACCAGAAAGGAGCCAGCCATGGTGAGACGGTGACTGAGCGACAGCGCTCAGCCCATGCACATAGGCAAAAAAACACCACACATGAATTCTGATCTGACCATACTGCATGGCCAAGAATTGGATATCTATCCAGTCTAGCACCACATATTAAAGTGACTCAAATTTGTGTCACATTAAAACAAAAAAAAAAAATCAGATACGAGTTACTTCAGCCTGGCAATATGAACACAGTCCAAGTCCTCAAGATTTCATTAAGAATGATGTTTGTTAGATACTTAAATGGTCATCCAATGTTAATTCTAAACCACTGGCCTGTACTGAAATAAAGGAAACAACAAGAATAACGCCTGTCACTGAGCTGTTTTATTAAAAGGTACACCATATGGATTTCATGGAGCCTTTTTAATATCTTCAAATGAATCTGGTTTATCACACTGCTATCCACTAGAGGTGAGATCAATTTCTGGAAAAAAAAACACTTTAACATCTATTATCAGGAATTTGTTTGGATTTATGGAATCTCAAGTTCAGAAAAGTATAGATAAAAAGCTGTACAACAGATTGCCACAACTTTTAGTGGTACCACATATTTCATTAACTCGGGGGGGAAAAAAAAGAATGCTGCAGAATACAAAGCAAATCATAAGCCTATGTGGTAATGACATGCCAGTAGTAAAGAATCATGAAGAAAGCAATCATGCCATGCCAATTTCAAATAGAAGACATTAAAACAACGTAAGTTAGCAATGGGAAAAAAAATCAATAATACTGTGATGGATTTCTTATTAACATGCATGACCCTAATATACAGAACAGAAAAAAAACAGCTTAAGGAAAAATTATATAAAACAACTTACCTAAAATATAGTTGCATAACTAAAAGTATTTTCTACTTCAGGCAGATTACAGTGACAACACCAAACAAAAACAGCCAAAATTCTAACTAAAGTCAATAATTTTTTCATCAACACCACAAGCTTATGCTTAAGAAGAACAGCATTGTTAATACTACAGCCTAAAAATTATAAAACTGATTATGATTGTATTCTGATATATTTCTGTGACGATTATATGAAGGCAGAACAACAAAGATACATTCTCCAATATGAACTTATGACGATGGAAAATTTGCAAGACAATGATTAGTGCAGGGCAGCATGGTGGCACAGTGGGTAGTGCTGCTGCAGTAAGGAGACCTGGGTTCGCTTCCCGGGTCCTTCCTGCATGGAGTCTGCATGTTCTCTCCTTGTGTCTGCGTGGGTTTCATCTCACAGTCCAAAGACATGCAGGTTAGGTGCAATGGCGATCCTAAATTGTCCCTAGTGTGCGCTTGGTGTGTGGATGTGTGTGTCTGTGTGTCCTGCGGTGGGCTGGCGACATGCCCGGGGTTTGTTTCCTGCCTTGCACCCTGTGTTGGCTGGGATTGGCTCCAGCAGACCCCTGTGACCCTGTGTTTGGATATAGCGGGTTGGAAGATGATTAGTTCTTTCCAGATTTTTCAGGAAAAGAAAAAAAAAAAAAAAGAACTAAAACACAGATGCTACGTATGTAATTTAACTGGAAAGCATACTGGAGGAATAAGGCTGAAGAGAATTTATGGGCAGTCATTCTAACCCATTTTAAGTCAAAGTTTCCATTGCAGGATTTGTCAATTCTGATAGAATACCACTAAAAAAAATACTGCTCATGTTAATAGCAATAATAATAATAATAATAATAATAATAATACACAACTCAGATTTTGCAATATCCTAATAATAGTCACTGCCATTTTACTTTATATGAACATTACCCTGTAAACAACACCTTGAGCATTTCATGTTAAAAACTATGCACAGTAATTAGATTATTACACAGTAGGTATAGATTTATGTAGCAGTGCTAGACTGAACATCTGCAGTGCTAAATGTAGAACACATAAGGGTTAAACGAAGCCCAATTCTGGGTTAATCCATAGTGCCCCAAAATGCTATGAAAACATTTCTGAAACACAAGTTTGAGATTAATCTGTACGTGCAAGGTGGTCATTACCAACTTTTTGAATATCCTGTCGTCTCCCAGAGCTGGTTGTTAACAAGTGCAGCTGGTGGTCAATAACTGAAGGGGCACAGCATCAATTCTGGGGTTGCAGACTGAGTAGATGGCTTGTAAAACTGTTTACTCTCAGTAGTAAAGCAACTGCTTAGACAGCCTTTTGCCAGAAGGTCTTCATTGGATCCCAGCCACCTGCCGTTTCTGTCGATGACAGGCAGTTACCCCCCTGTTTGACTGCAGTCATTCTCAGACAAGAAGGTTCTGCTCTTGTGTGGGCTGGCATCTCTTGGTGAGGTGAGCACTAAGCTGCCGTCTGCACAATTATATCAGAAACTTCCTCTCTAACAGGACAAAAGCTGCCCGGGGCTGGTAGTTCAGCAGGATGGCTAGGGGTGGGAGCTGTGCAGATGCCAGCAGTGACTTTTAGTAGATTTTGCCAATGAGAGAGAGTCAGGATCATTCAACCAAGCAAAAGTGAAAAACGCAGAGATCAGTGAGGAAGTGCCAGGCTCAGTGCTTGAGGCCAGTGTACCAGTACCAGGGCTTGTTTTTCAGGTCACAGATAATATAGTAAAACCCCCTTCATTAAAAAAGGCAGGGTGATACTACAGCTTTAAACAAAAAAAAGAGAGAGCATACAAAATGTCAATGATCAGACTCCATAATGGAGCTGAACAATATTACTGTTGCCTACAATAACAAGATTAAATATGGTCTTAAGGGATAAAATAAGTAACTTAAAGGAATAAGTGTTTGAAGTTGAATGGCAACAAGGCAAGAGATACAAAACTGTACTTCATGCAAACACAAGGAAAATACTCTTAGGGCAAATGTATGAAAACACAAAAAGGTATATTAAACATAAAGCCTACAAGCACAATGTAATGCTTCAATGCAGTCTTACAGGTACAGTGTAATGCTACAATAATATATACATATATATATTAATGTTGCATTATGTTAAGAGCACAACCACTCAAAAAAGGATCCAAGTGCTTCAGTCCTAGTTTCACATTAGCTATTGCACATTCCAGGAGTATTTAAAATGTTAAGAACATACTGATGTTCAAATCTAGGACTCATTCCAAAAAATTTGTCATCAGCTACAGATTAATTCTCAAGAACGGCAAAAACTATGATAAACAGAGCACAGAAAAGTGATAAACATATTATTTCAAGTGTCAATCTGGTGTAATCCTAGGGTGGATAAAATCAAGACCCATCTAGTATTGGCTAAACAAAATGTCTACTTTAGATCTTCCTTAGTGTTTGGTAATTTCTTGAATTTACAGATTGAAATGGCTAAGCACAAGTAGCAGAATTCACACCTGGTATATTTATTGCTCAAGCTAAAACCAGAGGTTAAAATTAATATGCAGACTTTTTGTGTAGTAATAGAAAGAACTATTTAATTGTTTACTTGTTTGTTTGTTTCATTGTTTGTTTAAGTAAGCGAGGATTGCATAATCCAAATGCTCATTATTTACCCTTTAATACTGGTATTTACTAAGAGATGCATGCATTACATTTATAGAAAATATCTGTCTGTGTCTGCTTGTATAGAGAACTGACTTAAAACCAGGACTATTTCCAATAATTAGGATTAAATACTGTAAGTAGGATATAAAAGAAAACAATGCATCAGACAATGAAACAAAAACACCACGGTAGTGTAATGCTGCTTGCTCGGTACCAATCCCTGACTTATTATGTGACACTGACAAATTCACTTAATCAATCAGTTTAATATTTGTAGAATGCATACATCAACAAACAGTAACACTGCAATTTGTAAGACACTTAAGTAAATGAAATGTGACATATAAAAAAAAAAAAATCATCGAAAGGTATTGTTTTCGAGTAGACTTACCAATATACAACATCCAATGGCCTGAAGTATTGATTGGCAATGAGCTCCGCAAAAAATGCTTCCGTCTCTCGGCAGGCAGACCCATTTCCAATCACAACAGTATAACAACTGCAAGAAGAATTAGGAAAATGGTTATGCTGGTCAGAGTTGATACCAATCTACCTGGCAATACTGGTTTTGTATAACTTGCACAAACATCTAACATAGAGTGGACCAGATCGAATTATGCAATTTTCATTACAATATATCTTAAGTTTATTACATAGAAAATCACCAGAAAAACCCTGGACCATTGAGCAGTGTGCAAACTAACGACATGAAGAACCGTCCCCGCATAAACCAAAGTCATCCAGACGATCTGGATCTGCATAATTAGATCTGGACCACCCTGTAGATGGTAAAGTTAAGAGATAAATATGATTTAAAATGTTGATGAAAATGTAGGCAGCTGGAAAAAGCATTAAATAAACTGCCATACCTATTTTTGTTATCTCTAAACAATGTTATACTACATATAAATTTAAACTATCCCACTAAAATTAAAAAAGCAGAATAATAAAATCACATTTTTTTTCAATGAGGTTCATTATATTTCCAAACTTTTAAATATTTTTTATAAATTTTCAGTGTAAATATTTTGTAGTTGCTCTTTGTCTCAGCAATTTATACTTTAGCTTGTCAATTTTCACCCACCCAAGGCCCACTTTACCCAATTTATGATCACAGGAGGCTTAAAATATTCCAGCAGCAAAGACGCAAACTACCTTCTATGGGATTCTAGTCCATCCCATGGCATAACCACCCACACTATGAAAATTATAAGGCCACCAAATCATCATAATTAATCTTACATTGCCTCTCTACTGTATTTAATCCTAAACATGTTATTTTTACCATGGTTGGACTGTACTTTCCATATTTTTAAGTAATTATTAATGGTTAAGTAAGTAACTAAGTAATACACTGCTTGGTTATTTATCTTACATATCTTTGATTTTTTAGTTTATTAAGAAGTTTGTAATAATACCACACAATATGGTACATACATATAAATAACTATTTGTATAATACATACATACTGTGGAACTAGCCTCAGACACAGACAGGTAGACATGTTTAATCACCACCACACGTTTATTTACACTAATATTTACAAGTCTTAAGTGCCACACAAAACCCCAAGATACTCCCCAAAAGTCCAGGGCTCACACACTCTGCCTTGCTCTTCAGGCCACCTCCACTCTCTTCTTTAAGCTCTCGTCCTCTCCTCAACCGACTCCAGCCCTGAATGAAGGGAGACGGACCCTTTTATAGTTACCTGAATGTGCTGCAGGTGCTTCCCGGCCATCTTCCACCAGCACTCCCCAATGTGGCGGAAGTGCCGGCTGTGCACCCAGAAGCACTCCGGGTGCCCCCGGTCCTCTTCACCCCGGGTGTGGCGGAAGTCCTGAGGTCCAGAGCTCCAAAGGCAGCAGGGCACCCCCTGGTGGAGACCACTGGCCCCTACAGGGTTGAGCTTTTAAGCTCTCTACCCGTGGTCCCCAAAGCAACCAGGACGGTCGCCCCTTGTGGTCTGGAGGAGGTGCAAGCCCTCCTCCGGTCCTCTTGGGCATCCCGGCTGTGTAGCAGCCCCAGCCATTCGCCCCCATCCATCCATCCATACATACATACACTGTATACTCCAAGATATATAATTGTAATTTTACAGAAACACTGAGAAACATAATAGAGGCACCTGTTACGACCATCAAACCCCATGTTCATGTAATAAAGAGATACTTTACCTATGTAATTTCAATAGGTGCCTTATCTTTTCAGCTTCTCGATCTTTTCCATGTTTATGTAAATACACAACATCAGTATGGAGAATCTGGCCTGAAAAATAAGACAGAGAAGGATCAATTAATTGTAACGAATAGTGAGGCAAAGCTGCACTGAGGGTTCAATTGGGAACTAAAGTTTTGGCAAATTATCTGGGTGTCTATGCCAATTCAGGTTTTATTTTTTTTATTGTAATACAATTGAAATTAATTAGACCTTACCTATTTTGTCATTGTTTACAAGAAACTAAAAGATATTTTCCCCAACAGTTAAGTGCACTACACTATGCTTAAACAAATACAATGACTTAAAGACAGAAAATTATCACGCCTGGTGTGGAGGATGGCCGGCTGTTTATCCCGGCCAATACCCCCAAGCCACCAGGTGGAGCCCTCCTTGCACCATGGAGGTCCCCAGAAGACCAGCAGGGCATCATGGACAATGGAGTTTTTATGCACTGCCCTGCTGGATGCCATGGGGGCCACGAGAGGGAGCTGCAGGGAGGACTGAAGAGTTCTTTGTGCCCTATGACCCGGAAGTTCGTCATAGGAAGAGCGACGGGCTTCCGGGGTGAGAATAGCATTGTTTACCCTGACCCGGAAGGAATAAGGACTTATGGACTGTTGGATTGGGAACACTTCCGGGTCAGGGAATATAAAAGGACTTTGGGAACTCCCAGGCAATGAGCTGAGTTGGGTGGCAGGGTGGCTAAGCGTCTGGGAGAGTGGAGGATTATTATTATTATTATTGTTATTGGAGTATTTGGGAGTGGAGGGTGCTTTGTGCACATTATTGATATAATAAATATCATTATTGGACTTTTACCTAGTGTCTGACGTGGTGTCTGAGGGTGCAAGGGTGCGAGCAAGCACTTAATCTGTTACACTGGTTATTGGACTGAACTGATAATTCTGTTGGTTTATTCACTGCTAGACCTGTTCTGTGCCAATCACAATGTGTGATCAAAAAAGGATGACCACCAACTTGATTTACACTTAAATTATGAAGTTATTACAGTGAACTCTATTACAGAAAAGAAAACCCTTGACCTTGAAAGTATTCTGTTTTCTAGCGGCCTAAAAATTTGTATGAAAAGTAAACGCTTAAATATTTCATTGGTTTCTTGCTGTCTGTAAACCTCACAGCAGATGGTGTAGGATACTCCAGTAAAAACAAGACATTATCAAAGGGGAGAGATTTTCCTACATCATTTTTACCCCGGTTTTGCATAACAGGAAGACATCTTTGTTAACTTCTTGCAAAAGCGGCGCATGTAGTGGAGAGTGGGTGTTCTATTACATTCTAACACAATGTGGCATGTGGCGGTTCAACTCTGGAGATGGAAAAAGAAAGGAAATACCATCAAGCTTGCCCAACATCCCCACAGCAAAGAAAATGAAGAGCTGGCTAGGAAAGACGACACATGCTCAGTCCACATAGGCCTCAGCCTGCTGTAGATAAATTTGAATGGTTTAATGAAATCAAGTAGCACATAGTTTACATGTCCTAAAACGGAGTGTGTGTGTGTGTTTTAGTGATTTCATTTATATAAAAGTATGTGTAATAAAGAAAATGCATTCCATAATAATAATCATGCACAGTAGAATACTTTTATGATTTTTGTTTTAATATTTGTATTCTGCATTGTTATACTGTGTACAGGGTGGTTCAGATCTAATTATGCAGATCCAGATCGTCTGGATGACTTTGATTTATGCACGGATTATTCCAGTTCAGTGCAAAGACGATTCTTCATGTTGTCAGTTCGCACACTTCTTGATGGCCTTGGATTTCTGGGGTGATTTTCTATGTAATAAACTTAATAAGTTATCGTAATGAAAATTGCATAATTAGATCTGGACCACCCTATATACTGTGTGACATGAAGATACAACATTGTCTTTTTTTGCTTGCCATAACTTAAAACTATCGATTTTTGAAGGGGTTGGTTCAAAATGTCATTGCATTATCAATGTATACACTTTCTACAGAATGCTCACATATGCATTTTAAACAACAAAGTAACTAAAAATAATGCAGAGATGTATAAAATTCTGAACATAAAGTAGTATAAATTAATGACAATTATTAAGATGCTGTCAAGAAACAAATATTTTATAAGTGTCTTGTATCATTATTGTAAACAATAAAAAAGTTATTATTTTTTGACTAACCCAGCATTTAACAATTTCACATTAACTATATTTTATGTGGTTTCCCCTAGAAAACTACTAAATGGAGATTCTCCTGAATTATGCACACAATACAGTGTAAATATTTCATTGGTGTTCTACTAAATGAAATTAATAATCGTAATTACAATATCAAGAGCAATAATTATCAATTATGAATTTCAAGGTAATAATACACCCCTCGTTAGCAGGCAAGGTAATGGAATATGTTTTTTTTCCGACAATTGATATTTCTTCATTAGAATATCTTTTTTAAAAAATTGTCTACCGATAACCATTTTTGTAGAAAATTGAAAAGTAAATTCATTTACTGAAATTAAATTAATTTCAATAGTGTAGTGTGACAAGTGGGCGGCACGGTGGCGCAGTGGTAGCGCTGCTGCCTCGCAGTTAGGAGACCTGTGTTCGCTTCCCAGGTCCTCCCTGCGTGGAGTTTGCATGTTCTCCCCGTGTCTGCGTGGGTTTCCTCCGGGCACTCCGGTTTCCTCCCACAATCCAAAGACATGCAGGTTAGGTGAATTGGCGATTCTAAATTGGCCCTAGCGTGTGCTGGGTGTGTGTGTGGGTGTGTTTGTGTGTGTCCTGCGGTGGGTTGGCACCCTGCCCAGGATTGGTTCCTGCCTTGTGCCCTGTGTTGGCTGGGATTGGCACCAGCAGACCCCTGTGACCCTGTGTTCGGATTCAGCGGGTTAGAAAATGGATGGATGGATGGAGTGTGACAAGTGTGAAAGTTTTCTTTAGTTGAGTGAAATGCATATCGTGCTTTGATAACCTCTACTGAGGTAGTATTCTGTCAATGCAGACGTAAATTTTCCTTTGGTTTGTCTTTATATAATTTTTCTTCATTTTTACAGCGATGTTTTCAAAGGCAACATTAAAGTCTAATTAGGGTTGCTTGCTTTTGTTCAACATGGAACCAAATGAGCTGTGATTGATAACACTTTGAATACTTATGTTTTGATTCTCAATCTTGTTTCATTCTTTACTGCATTGTCTATACTGTACACATTTTTAAACATTTTTGTCTTAAAATTCATGTGTAATATATGTTTATTTCCTGTTCAGTTTTTCTTATTTTGCACAATATTTTGTATTTACTTCAGATGATTAAAATGATCCTTAAGAAGAGAACTACCCACTACTGACCACAGAAATTTGACCAACCTAAACTGGATTCGGTCTTAAAGATATATACACCTAGATTAATTGCATGATATATACTGAAGCCGTGATCATTTTAAATTATATTGCGATATAGATTTTTGGCCATACCACTCACTGCTACACAACCTTTTAATCTGTTCAGATTCTTATCATTAAAAGTACACCCAAAGCTTCAACTAAAAGGCTGTAGAATGATATCCCTCTTAACATACACTATATAAGTTAAAGATGGATAAACTTCATGTATGATAAGCAATAAAAAAAATAATACTCAGCAAATATTGAGGGTGGAATGCGGATTAGTGCTTCAGCCTCAAAACTTCAGTGTTCTAAATTCAAATTCTGACACACACACTGCTTAAGTGGAATTTGCATGATGGGAGAATGAGTGTGTGTTGTGTAATGGACTAGAGCCCCATCCAAAAATTGGTTTCTAGTTTGTACCAAATTCAGGCTTTGGTTCCTATGCAACCCTGAAAATACAACCCCTAGGCCATTACTTTGATGCAATCCTAATTCTTATCATTAATGATTGGGAAGTGGTGTGATGCAATGGTGTGGCACCGAAGGGAGACTGTTTTGGAGATACTCATTATTTGCTTTAGAACCATTTTGGTACTGAGGTCTGAAAGGTGAAATCAATACCAAAGTCAAAATTTTAGCACCGATCCAATACTACACCACATATAAGAAACCTCACTTCAGTGGGCAATTCTAAAAATTACATGCAGGTTGAGATTATGGTAATCAGCACATGCATATGATACAAACATCATTTCATGTCATAGATATGTCAGATCTGCATAATTTGAACTTACTTTTACTGTAATGACTTGTGTGAAATTAGCACTGAAAACATTTCACAAAATAAAAATTATAGCTAATTAGGCTCTGGAGAATGAAAACATAAAGCACTTGCATTTTTTCCACTTTCAAGGTGTTATTTTGGATTTGTTGTGCATTTTTGTAAACTCTACCCCTCCCCACCATCCTCCCAGGGGAAGTATAGACTTCCTTTTACTGAATACTAAAAATGAAGCAACCTGTAACTTACAGTACAATGCACTCTAAGAGAAACCTAGTAGTTTTTAATTTCCTGAGTTTGCAGCATGAAAAATTAATTTGACTCTCCTTCCCACACACAATACAATGAAATCACATAGAATCCTAGCAAAATACTACGTACTTGTAGGAGAAATGATTGCCAACTTGCAGCCATGTTTATAGCCTGGGTCCACTCCCATGATACATCGACCCCTGACAGGACTTGTGAGGAGCAGTTGCCGGAGGTTTCGGACAAACATTGCAATAGATTCTTTCTCGGCACTTGAAGTCAAATTAGACCTTGATATGTGGCAGAAAGTAGAAAACAAAAAGTCACAATAAAATACAGGATCTTAAGTACATCACAGCTATGCTAAACAATCTAATAAGAAAGTAGTATACTTGATCTTTAAAACATTTTGCTTTTAGACTTCTCGGTTCTATTTTAATTTAAAAATTAAGCCAGCTCCAGAATTTAAAAAAATATGCAAAGTGTGACAGGGGCTTGGCGTCCTTACCCAGCTGGGACGCCCCTGCACACTACATTCAGGGGGAGCAGCCATGGACATTGCAATACCTCCCCCGGAACGCTAGTTGGCCGCCTCCCTGGGGTGGAACAGTGCCTAGGGTTCTCGCAGGGCATCCTGGGAATTGGAGTTGGGTGCAGCCCTGTTGGGTCCCGCAGGTACCGCCAGGGGGCGCTGTATTTGGGATTCCTGAGCCTGTGTGGGCAACCAATTCGTCACACCCGGAAGTGCAGCCGGAAATCGGGGATCAAGTACCTGGAGCACTTCCAGGTGAGCTATAAAGGGAGCCAGCGACCACCACTCAGGGGCCAGAGTCGGGTGGGAGGAGGACGAAGCTTGGTGAGGAGTGGTGGAGAAAGAAGAAGAGACATTTGTGGTTATTGTGTGCTTGGGGCTGTGTTGCGTCTGTGGGTATGGGGAAGACGTAGCCCATAGACGAAGAAAATAAAAGTGTCTCCCGTGTCACATCTGTGTCGGGTCGGGCACTATATAGCGTCTTTCTTACAATAGAAGTGTCATTTATTTTAAACTAGGTAAAAAGATGCACTTTATTATTAAATACAATCATCTATACTAATAAAAGGCAAAGCCCTCACTGACTCACTGATCACTAATTCTCCAACTTCCCGTGTAGGTAGATGGCTGAAATTTGGCAGGCTCATTCCTTACAGGTTACTTACAAAAGCTAAGCTGGTTTCATTTCAAAATTCTACACGTAACGGTCATAACGGTCAACAACGTCCGCCATGTTAAACTTTCTTATTTATTGTCCCATCTTCACGAAATTTGGTAAGCGGTTTCCCTGTGCTAACCGAAACTGACGTACGTACTTATTTCGGTGGTATGACGCCACTGTCAGCCGCCATATTGAACTTTCCAATGGTCTTTGTTACCTATGAGCCCATCTTCAAGAAATTTGGTACACGGGTTCCCAACGCTAACTGAATCCTACTTACATACATATACACGTCCATAGTCTGCAGCTCGGTCGCCGTGTGAGGAGACGTTGGGTCCCCCATCCCAACGCCTCCCACATTGTTGGCTGCCTGCCTATATAAGGCCGTCCATCGCTCCGGTCTCTTCATTCCCTTCCTTGCTTCGCCACGGTATTCACATCTCCCTGCTGATAACTGCAGCCTTTTTATTTAATCCACGGCTTCTCCGCTGTTTTATTGTTCATTTACTACAACTATAGTTATTGTTTAGGTATTTTAGACTTACTTTACATTGTTCAGGTACCCATTTCCTTTATCGTTCCAACCGTACCCCCATTAACATGTCTATCGAGGTGATCACCATCGATCAAAGAACTGTCACTTACCGAGTGGTTTCCATGCCCGGAGATGGCACCTGCCTTTTTCATTCTCTTTGTTACATACTGCACAGCCATATCAGGCTCACTCTTGAAATCCGGAGGAACATTGTGTCTTATGTATTGAATGACTGGGACAGGTTCAAGGTGTGGACTGATGACGGTACAGGAGATAATTAGACTACACAGGAGCACTAGAAGAGTGAAATGCTTAAGCCCTTCACCTATGGTTCTGCATGTGAGTTGATGGCTGCCGCTGAATTGTTCGGTTGTCGCTTTTAAGTGTACCGAAATGGCCAAATATTTTACACCTTTGGACAACCGCCAATGCCTCTTAAACATCTTAGATTCACAGGCGACGACTTTGAGTAGTGAACACTTTGATGTTTATGAATGTTTAAACTCTCAAAAGCTGTATGCGAAGTTATCGATGAAACCAGTTGTATGCTTACAACGCTTGACAGATGCCGAATGTCACTTCAGCACAACAAGTCCTGCAAATACTGTCGTAATTGAAACAAACCATGAAACTGAAACCGATTAAAGAGTAAGCTCAGTGCACAGCTTGGTCATATTACAACTGGAGGGCCGAACTGACAATGTGGCATACAAAGAGATCCTTAACAAATAATTACTGGCATATTTTCCCTCAGTTTAGAAAGGTTTACTTTTCTTCTTAATAAAAAGGCAGTACTTCGCTGCTGCGAAGCGCGGGTATTTTGCTAGTCTCCAATAACATTCAAAAATTAAACAGATTCAAAATATACACAAATTAAGTCAATAGATATTAGATAGATATTTTCATTTTTGGCTTCAACTCAAAACAAAAGAAAAATGTTTCTAAAACATTAGCAGAATATTTTAATTAGGCAAAAATGTAGCAAAAGAAGCACAGGTTGCATTGCATTTTTCAGTATAAAATAAATAAATAAAGAAGGTAGCAGACACAGTCGTACCTGTAACCAAGTGTTCAAACTAGCACTAAGCGATCCAAGCACTCCAACACACACCTTTTCAAATCGCCTGAACTTAATCAATTAAACAAATGTCACTTTAATCTTCATTTTTGTAATATTAACTTATTTTTACTCTGCTTTAACTTTTTTGTCTGAAAAATATTCTAACAAAGTCTGACTCACAGTCCAGAATTCACAAATTAATATGTGTTTAACAAAATACCCATGGCTATGTTGGACTCAATGTGAAATGATCCATTACACAACAGCACGGAGACCCCTGCCGTCCCAAGAGTTAAACATCTAGGCAAACAAGCTTTATCGCAGTTTAACAAGAGGAGTTTAGCCTCTTGTTTTCATAATACAAGGATTTCAATGTATTTTCTAGGCCAAAGCAATTGCTATTTAAGATATAAACTACACAGGCACAATTCACTTGAACAGACAGCACTGGCTTGCCAATACAACTGGTTGACTTCTCCCTGTGCCATAATTTGACAAAAAACAGATTTGGACAAATGACAGTCTCACTTATCATATGAGGCTTTTTAGCTTTGACAATCAAATACTCCACTGTAAATGAGGCAGGCAGTACACTGGATGTCACTTTTTTTTACTATTGTTCATTTTTGATTAACCAACTTACATTCTTTTCAGCAGACAGCTTCTATCATTGTATATGTAAATTAGGTCAATGATACACCATTACCTGGCTGTAAGGCTCCTTGTGGCATTTTTTTTTTTTTGCAATTGAATTAAGTTCAAGTTGTCACAGCCCAGTTAAAATACATGTGCAATTAAAAGGTTAGTTCAGGGGTCCTCAATCCCAGTCCTGGAGAGCCGCAGTGGCTGCAGGTTTTTATTCTGACCTGGTTGCTTAATTAGAAAGCAATTCTTGCCAATAAAGCACTAACAAGCTATGAAATTAAATTAACTCTGCTATGTCAGGTCATTCTCATATCCTAGATTTTCTTTCCCTTTCTATCATGCAAATGATTTGAAGGCTAAAATGGACGAGTAATTCTCAGTCCTTCACTTTTTTCTCTTCATTTTTCTTCCAAGTATTTAATTAAACCCAATAGTGCAGATAAATACACACAGGTGTAAATGTCAATAAGCTAAATGGAGAAATGCTGCTCTCTCTCGTCATTTGCATGTTATTGATAATAAGGAGCAATTAAAAGAGCTGTTTGAGACAAAATGAAGCAATAAGGGCTCAAAATCACTAAAGTGAAGCAGAAGTGTTACTTTAGCAATAAGTGCTTTTTATTAAGCCAACTGGGTTGGAGCAAAAACCTGCAGCCACCGCGGCTCTCCAGGACCGTGATTGAGGACCCCTGGGTTAGTTTAAGTATTCACCTACTTGTTTCTGTTGTTTTATTCTAAAATATACAATGTGTTCTGTTTAAGTCTTTGTCTCTTGGGAATTCCTGGATTTTTAGTACTAACTTGTGAGGGTGGCGTGGGGACCCCTTTTCAAAAGCTGTCATGAAATGTACTTCAAAGTCAAATGACAATGAGCCAAGTTTTCCCCCTATGAAATCTAATTATAAAAAGTAAACGTAAAAGATTAATAAAAAATACTTGCCTATATGTTCTGCACAGCAAAGGATAAATCAGCCTTTTGTAGGAATCCTCAACAGCATCCTTCAATATCTTGAAAAGCTCTTCTCTGGCATAGCCTTTGGGTCTCCACCTGAGATTTATAGGAGTACAACTAATGCCTTTTTGCACAGTGAAATATGCAAAAGTAAAAACATGAATAGATTTTTCCTGCTGAAGCAGAGCATATTCCGAGAACCATGAGTAAACTTTATAGTATTTTAAAATGAGTTTACGGTATGCAAACATTTACTTGACTGTATTGAAAAACAGTCAAAAAACAAATTGCCATTATTAAATATGAAGTCTGATGTATTATTTATTGGCTATAATAAGGGATACAAAAATAGATGAGCCTTTGCTTTGGGGGGGAAAAAAATGACCTTGCTTATATAAAAAGAAATAAACACTTGTAACAAGAAGAAACAAGCATTTTTATGAGAAGATGCTTTCTTGTTTAAAGTGCAGGATATATTTATGTGGCTGCTACACTGAGAAAGGATCACATCAAACAGTAACACACCCACATAATTAATATAAAACCTGATCGATCGATAGATAGACACTTTATTAATCCCAAGGGGAAACATCACTTGTCCAGGGAACGAGTCCACATAAAAGAAAGTGAGAGGAGTGATCAGTAAAATAGAGGAAAAGATAGAAAAATAAAGTCGTACACGGAGCTGCTGGAAAGGCTTCCACTCGCGGTGCCCCCTGAGAATGTTCAACCAATTTTTAGGATTATCATCATTGCATAAATGCACACAGTAACAGCATAATTTCTTTGTCCAGCTCCACCATACAAGGATAGTGATAAAAGAAATTTAAATACTCTAGTGAATCTGATAATTAAATAGAAAAGCAGCACATTATTACGCCCAAATTTTAAAACTTTCATATGGTCAATTTTAACTTTTTTTATTAATATATTACTACCAGAAAGGAAAAAAAAAAACCTTTGAGAGCCGGAAACTAAAAAAATTATTGTAAGGAATTAGCATTTGACAACTACTAAACAATGGCTGGTATATCAAACAAGCAGTATCAGAAACAGAAAGGTGAAGGTCTGCATTTTTGACATCACATTGCAAAAGCATAGCATCATTTGCGCAAAAATTAAAACGAAAGTGTTTTTTGACGTTTAGAAATACCCTTATATTTTCCAATCAGATGCAAAGAAATGTTTAACATATCTGTAATTCAAAATGAGAACAACCACTTTTCTTCAAGGGCAGCACGGTGGCGCAGTGGTAGCGCTGCTGTCTCGCACTAAGGAGACCTGGGTTCATTTCCCGGGTCCTCCCGGTGTGGAGTTTGCATGTTCTCCCCTTGTCTGCGTGGGTTTCCTCTCTCAGTCCAAAGACATGCAGGTTAGGTGCATTGGCGATCAAAAATTGGCCTTAGAGTGTGCTTGGTGTGTTGGTGTGTGTGCCCTTCGGTGGGATGGCACCCTGCCCGGGATTTGTTCCTGTCTTGCGCTGGCTGGGATTGGCTGGACCCTCGTGACCCTGTGTTAGGATAGAGCGGGTTGGAAAATGCCTGACTGACTTTTCTTCAACATTATATTGGTGTGACGGATGGCCAGGGCCATTACCCGGGTGGGATGCCAGCTGAGTGGAAGGACCAAGGGAATGACCACTTTGGAGTCACTATCTTCCCTAAGACACTAGAAGACAGTCACCCTGGGTTGCTACAGCACCCGGATCCCCACAGGGCATATTGGGAGTTGTAGTTTGGAGCAGCCCTGTTGGGTTCCATGGGTGCCAGCAGGGGGAGCTGCAGATGCCGCGGAGTCATTAGGAGGAACCACGTCCACCACACCTGGAAGTAGGTCGACAAACACCTGGAGCACTTCCGGGTGCACTGTAAAAGGAGTCGCCTCACCACCAGTCAGGGAGCCAGAGTTGGGAGGTGGAGGACACAGCTTGTGAAGAGGAGGAGGAGGAGGAGGAGGAGCGAAGGCGACAGAGAAAGAGAGAGAGAAAGAGGAAAAAGACTGGGTATTATATCTTTGGTGCTTTGTACTGGGCTGTGTACTAGGGAGCAAAAGAAAAACACTTCCCCACGGAAATAAAGGTGTGCTATTGGGAAAGACTTGTGTCTCAACAAGTCTGTGTCGGGGTTTGGTTGGGTACGCCATCTGGTGGTCCACATTGGCAATAATCTTTATGCCCTTTAGACACACGATTTTAAGTTTGACCTAGCGCTTTTTTTTCCTAGTTTTTTTTACATTTGTTAGACATTAGTATTGTTTAAATAAAAAAAAAAAAACACTCTGGGACAATGAGTTCCACTTCAAATTCTCAACACAATACATAAAAAGCCACTGCATTTTCTTGTGTGGGCTCTATATGTTTGAAATAAAATTAAACACATTAAGTTAGCCCTGACTTAAATGGTGAGAAATGGCTCTCAACAGGACATGACACTTGGATAATGACAGCTATAATTAAAACCAGAAGCACAGTCTATCTGGGCTTTCCAGTGTATGACATGGAAAATAATAAACTTTCACTGTTTGAAGGTACCTGCTGTGAGATAATAACATATTTAGTACTATTTCTACATTTCTTGGAAATCAACTGTAAACAATTTCATAGCATATTACCACTTATACTTAAAAGCTTAAAAAGGAAAAATAAATGGCTGAATATAGTATCTGCAAGAAAGCTACAAATTACTGCGTGTCATAATCACTCACATGCAGAGGTCAGAAAAAGGCTTAGGATGAATGGTGGGAGAATATTCCCTAGTTTCCCTGAAGTCTTTCTGAGCACAATAGTCAGCTTCAACTAGCATTAGAATGTTGAGCCGCTTTACAAAGACGCTAAACCCAAGAAGGGGTGCTAAGTATGCGCATACCCCAGTGTCTTACACATTTGATTTGGCTGCATACCTCACAAACCTGCTGCTGTTACAAGAGTAATGAGGCATGTCATTTTGAAATAGTCTCATAAGTTCTCTTCCGAAGATTATCACCTTGAAAAACCTTGAGTCAAACTAGCCTCATGAGGCATCTAAAGCTACAGGAAATAAAATGTATCCAAATATGAACATAATTTTATTTGTAACAACAATGTCACATGTGTCAATATTTTAACATGCTAATCAAACAAGTAAAAATGTTAGATTAATTCTAAAAAAAAAAACACTTCTAAAAAGTATAACCTATTTTAGGAAGTATTTATTATAAGGGGCAAGCGAAACGTTTTGCGACTAAACCTAAAAAGGGTATTCTATTTTGCTGATTTTGAAAAAGATCAAAGATTAGCTATTGAAAATATGTGATTTGAAAAGTCCTAGCATTTGTGGTTTATAATGAGTGCTTTTTCCTTCAGAACCAAGTTAACATGAATGCCAAACATCACAAAATTAATTTCTGAATCATTAATTTTTCTACCATGAGAACAATACACATTCAATATCAACTACCGTATATACTCACATATAAGTCGGGTCTTGAAACCCAAAAAATAAATCATAAAATCAGACCCCGAATTTTATGTCTGTTGAAAAATGCGCCAATTTTTATTTTTGTTTTACATCTTCTTGCCTCTTCCAATCTCACATCAGTTTCTCAGACACATCAAATTCTGTTGCAGCAGCACAGTTACGAATTTCTTTCGCTACTTCAACGACATTTAATTTAAAACCAGCTTCATATTTTCTTCTGATCGAACGCTCCATCATAGATAAGGGATGCTCTTACGATAAAGGTGTATGAGGGTGTGAGATACAAAAAACACAAAACAGTGCAAATGTTGCTTCGGAATAGTTCAGGTATTACTGTGTGGTCACGTAGGCACAACAGAGAGAGAGAGGGATAGAGAGAGATTAGGTCTAGTTTGCTGTTGGTTGCCATTTTAGGCTAACCATTTTTTTCTTGTTTTTCTTCCATTTTGTGTTTCTTTTGTTTATTACAAATTAAGTAGGTTTATGGATTTCTCTCATCTACCCAGAGGTTATACGGTTCCTCTACATAGATGGGCATTTTTGTGTACTCTTTGTAATTTTTAGGACTTTTAACAATATATTTTGAACTTTTGAAGCCAACACCCTTTACAAGCTAGTGTAGGCTGAAGCTCGCCTGTGGAGTGTGGGGTCAGACTGTGAAAAACACTGCAAAGCCATCCAGTGACTTTAAATATGGTTTTACCTAACTGAAACCATAAACTGCAGAATCCCTGGTGTGGGGCGATTGTGACAAGGGCTACTTTTCTCCTATTACCATCCGTGCTGTAACATTTTACATAACCTACAGAGTGAGATTCACACTGAGTGGCAGCGTGGTGCATGTTGGTCATGCATGCACAGAAGAGTTCACCTCTATTTTGTATATATGAGAATACATCTAAAAGGTAGTTTACACTACCTATGTTGAAAGCCTTAAACTTTTCAAACGGCCAAGGTCACCCACGTCTATACCAAGTTTGCAGTGCTAATCAACACACAGCATTATGCACTTTCTGTGGTGTTGCATAATGCAAAAAATAGACCTGTCCTTTTTCTATTATGTCTGAGCACTGCAGTGACTTGAGATGATTTTACTCTTGTATAATGTAACAAGATTTTTTTGTCAGTTATAGCAATTATGCATTAGAGATCAATATTTTTATTTATAGTGTGCCATAGGGATCTACAGTATATTGGGTCTCTTGTTATGGTCAATGTATATTATTCCCTTAAGCCTGATCATGTCAAAAATTAAAGTGAATTACCTCAGCTATGCAAACAACACAAACATTTATTTATCAGTAGCATCAGATGATCCACAGCCTCTAAATCCTCTCATCCAGTTGCTTATTAATATAACAGAATGGATGAGTTTCTTTAAACTTAACAATGACAAAACAGAAAATGTAATCATTAGCAGCAAAAAATAAGTGGGGAGCTCAAATTAAAAAACACCTCTTTTTCTTGGTCTCTTAAGAAATCACTAGCATCACTAGCTTTCTCTATAATGGAGGGAAGTGAAATTTAGCTCCTATCAAAAATGTAATTTTATTTGCTGTCACTAATCACTCAGTGGTGGCACTATGTGCCACTGCCACTTGGGCAAAGTATGCTGCAGCTTCCTGGGATGCTAGGAAGAAGAAGAAGAAAGCTCCCAACAGTATCCTCTTGATAGTGATATACTCATGTATTGTAGAATACCCAGGACACTGAACAGTCTTTTAGACTTAAACCTCCAGAGGTTTATTTCCTTCTGCATCCAACGAGCTGATATTTTGCTCTCCTTTCATCCCTGACCATCTGAATAGTTAATCTTGCTGGACACCGTTTCTTCCTTCTGCTGTTTTATACAGTAATCCCTCACTATATCGCACTTCAACTTTTGCCGCTTCCCTCTATCGATGATTTTATATGTAAGCTTATCTAAATACCGTATTTACGTGTGTACCATGCACACATTTTTTTCCCGAAAATTAGCATTAGAAAATCAGGTCTGCATCATAAACGAGGAAATGTAATTCTGTAATATTTACTTCTTCTGCTTGGGCTCGCTCGCGCACTCGCGCTCTCTCTCTTTCGCTCGCTTGTGCACTCTCTCTAAACGCTTCCTATACAATCACAACGCGCGTCGTACACGGGGCAAAACAATTTCCCCGATTTTCTTTGTAATAATTAGGGTGCGTGTCTTACACGAGGGTATGTGGTATACGAGTAAATACGGTATACATCGCGGAATTTTCGGAGCTTCGCAGATATCTGCAGACAATTGGTCTTTTTATTTCTGGTACATGCTTCCTCAGTTGGTTTGCCCAGTTGATTTCATACAAGGGATGCTATTGGCGGATGGCTGAGAAGCTACCCAATCAGAGTACGCGGTTAAGTTCCTGGGTGCTGATTGGCTCAGCGATACAGAGCAGCATTCAATTCCACTTTGCGTTAGCCAGCATCTCGTCTCGCTCATTCAGCATCAACGTGTTTCGCTGTGTAAAGAGTTAACTTTTGTGCTTATCTTTGTGCATAGTCAAGGCCTTCATTACGTCTCCAAAACGATCTGCGCCTGCTACTGCTTCCGGGGCCGTGCCCAAGCGCCAACGGAAGATGCTAACGATTGCCAAAAAGGTACAAGTTTTGGATATGTTGAAGGAAGGGACCAGCTACGCCGCAGTGCTACACAGTCGCTTGAAGAGGCTACTTCAGAGGAGCTGTAACGCTCTCCTTTGTTGTGCAGTAAGATTTATGCCATCGTTATCGGACAAGTCGTCGTGTCATTGTTGGTGAGTACCCATAACTAATTTTCTACATACTATGTACATGTACATAAGTTTAGTGTAACTGTACACACATTTTACACAATTTTTCTTGCATTGTACATATTGCTGGTGGCCAGTCTATCGTAATGGCTGTAACATGTGTAATATCGGTTTAATTTATAAATAAATATATAAAAATAACCATAGAAGCATATGGTTTTTACTTTGCGGATTTTCAACTTTCGCAGGGGGTTCTGGAACGCAACCCTCGCGATCGAGGAGGGATCACTGTATAACCTTTAATAAGTAGCTTCTTTAGTTTCCATGCTTTCTTTTGTTTAGCACTTCTTTTATCTCTGTTTATGTTTAGCTATTACTATTGTAAAGCCCTCTAAACTACTTTCACATATGAAAATATGTTCTAAAAATAAATATTGATGTTGTTATTTAAACACACGGTAAGAATTTTTTATCCAGATAAGCACTTCACTTCAAACAGAAGCCTATAAATAACAAATAAATAAAAGGCTACAAGTTGTAATGGTTTATGAAAATGAATCATGTTATAAGTACAATCAGACGTTAAAAAATCTAAAGTGTGTGGATGTGAACAACCAATAACAAAGAAGTACAAGGCAATAAAGAAGCAAAGCACTGGGGTTATTATGTTGTAAGCATATCTGCAAATGGCTTATATTTGGCAATTTAGAGACTACCTTTTCAAGCATTGTTTTCTGGCTCTCCTTTTTCATTTGGGTAGAAACTGAAATGCTTCCAAACAGTTAGATCTAGCTTTGAAATAAAAGCCATCTTCAATGTCAATCCTTTTTTATTCTTCTTACCTAAGGTCATTAATGGGGCACAGTTTTATTGTTTTTTTTTTGGTTTTTTTTTAAATGGTAAATTGTAACTAAGGGCAGAAATTACCCAATTAGCACTTGCAGAGAGCAGGCAAAAAGATTGGTCTTACTAGTTGTTTATCGTCATAGTTCTTGTATATTCTTTATATTCAGGATGATTCCTGATATTTAAATCATTATTCAGTATTTACTGTGCAAAAAAAGTCTGTGTGTATGGGCCGTTTCAAATATCAGTCTTTCCTTCTTTATGTTTCTCACTGTTGTGTTGAAAAGTGGATGTGACTTAGCTGGGTTAGGCAAAAATCACCAAGGCTATTCATATCAGGGCTGTTAAACTGAGCTCCTTAGGGGTTGAACAGTCCTCTTCTTCCTCTACTACCCTAACTCCCACTCAACTAATTAGTCTAATTATTTAAGTGGATAAATTTATCACTTCTGCAGGCCAACAAAACACATTTCAATAGGGCTGTGGTAGAATAAAGTTCACTCCTAAAGTCATTAAGTATAACTATAAGCAAACAAGAAAGACAAGAAGTGTAATCATTGTCAATTTATACTCTGATATTTTTTTTAAGAGGTTAAAAAAACAATGTTTTTCCATCATCCTTTTCCATTGTACAACATGGTAGTGCACAACGCCTCCACAAAGCATTACAAGACAGGACTGCACACTCAGTTGCACAGATACAGATATAAAAACACTATATAGTCGTGGTGTTCTACTGAGATGATTGACATAAGCATCTGCTAGGCACAACATAAGGTTTACTATGGTTCTAAAACAGGTGAGGCCACTTTCTGGCACAACTTAAAAATACTTTTAAATACTTTTCATCATACAGACATGAATTGTATACACTACATATAACAAATAGTATTTCATACATATGTCATTTACAAAAAATGTATGCACATTTAGCCAGTCCCCCAAACATGTGTTAATTGTAGAACAGCATACAGACCTTACATTGACACACCAGCGACAGAATTCATTCTTCACCCTGTCAGGAATGTTGACCTTCACTGTCAGTATCTTCAAATTCTCCCCTCGGTTAATGGCCAGAATCTGAGTGCAAACATAAACGACACAGACAGATGACACACAAAATAGCCAAAAGATGAACTTATCAAGTCTATTTTGATGCAGTATGTTGTTTGATGTTTTGAACAAAGATTATGCAGTTTTATGAAAAGGAAAGTGTGCTGTTAAGCAAGTATTTTAGGAGTCTGACCTTTTCTAAAGGGACGCTTTTTAAACCAAAGTTAAGAGGTGAAAGAAGAAGGTCCATCTGTTTATCAAAAGCTCCTGATGGGTCACATTAACAAAATACAGTACTCTATCTGTGAATACTTCAAAGAGTAACACCAGGTTGTATTCAAATGTATTAATATACTAAATACCCAAGCTTAAAAATAAATCAAACAGCAATTACATAAGTCACATACAAATTCACCTTGGTGACAATAATTGCAAGTTTTTCCTCCATCCCCTTTATTAATGTACCAGTAGGCACATCCACAGTACACTAGACTTGAATTCGGAAGAAAAACTATTGCCTGTGTCATGGCTTTGCCCATTCTTGCTCTTAACCATTGCAGACAAACGGGGCACATACAGCTGCCCTAACCCGACACAGACAGGCAGGACACAAGTTTCTGCACACAGCACACCTTTATTTACAGGTGGGGAAGTGCTTTCTTCGCTCCCCACAAGAGCAAAATGTCCACAAGACCAAAGCATAGACCTTTTCTTTCCTTGTCTTTCTCCACTCCACTCCACCTCCTCCTGACTCTGGCTCCCTAAATGGAGTGAGGCGGCTCCTTTTATTCAGCTCCTGGGAGTGCTGCTGCTGGCTCATCAGCATTAACATGGAATTACTCCCAGGTGTTGTGGAAGTCCACTGTAGGGATCTGCAGCACCCCCTTGCCGCCCCTACGGAACCCAACACACCTGTACCAAACTCCAACTACCAAAGTGCCCTGCAGCTAACCATTTTTTTTCGTTTTTCTTCCATTTTGTGCTTCTTTTGTTTATTACAAATAAGTATGTTTATGGATTTCTCTCATCTACCCAGAGGTTATACGGTTCCTCTACGTAGAAGGGCATTTTTGTGTACTCTTTGTAATTTTTAGGACTTTTAACAATACATTTTGAACTTTTGAAGCCAAAACCTTTTACAAGCTAGTGTAGGCTGAAGCTCGCCTGTGGAGTTTGGGGTCAGATTGTGTGAAAAACACTGCAAAGCCATCCAGTGACTTTAAATATGGTTTTACCTAACTGAAACTGCAGAACCCCTGGTGTGGGGCGATTGTGACAAGGGCTACTTTTCTCCTATTACCTCCCTCGCTGTAACATTTTACATAACCTACAGAGTGAGATTCACACTGAGTGGCAGCGTGGTGCATGTTGGTCATGCATGCACATAAGAGTTCACCTCTATTTTGTATATATGAGAATACATCTGAAAGGTAGTTTACGCTGCCTATGTTGAAAGCCTTAAACTTTTCAAACAGCCAAGGTCACCCACGTCAATACCAAGTTTGCAGTGCTAATCAACACACAGCATTATGAACTTCTGTGGTGTTGCATAATTCAAACATTATACATCTCTTCTTTTTCTAATTTGTCTGAGCATTGCAGTGACTTGAGATGATTTTACTATTGTATAATGTAACAAGATTTTTTTTGTCAGTTATAGCAATTGTGCATTAGAGATCAATGTTTTTATTTATGGTGTGCCATAGGGATCTATTTTGGGTCTCTTGTTATGGTCAATGTATATGATCCCATTAAGCCTGATCATGTCAAAAATTAAAGTGAATTACTTCAACTATACAAATAACAAACATTTATTTATCAGTAGCATCAGATGATCCACAGCCTCTAAATCCTCTCATCCAGTTGCTTATTAATATAGCCCCCACGGTACCCAACACAGCTGTACCAAACTCCAACTCCCAAAGTGCCCTGCGGGAATCCGTGGTGCACAGCCACCCATCACACCATGTATCCCCTTATCTGATTTACAATTTCTGCTCACTGCTGTGCTTATTACACACCGCATTAAATATGAAGTTCTCCTTTTTTCTATAGTGATTTTTAAAATAGTTTTTTTGACCTCATTCATTGAAACCAAATCCACGCTGGTGGTGCAGTGGTAGCACTGGTGCCTCACATTAAGGAGAAAATGAGTTTGTGACCTGGGTCCTCTCTGTGTAGAGTTTGCAAAGCTCTTTGAGAAATGAGAAAAGCGGTACATAAATGTAAATAATTGTTATTACTAAACTACAGTGCATCCGGAAAGTATTCACAGCACTTTTTCCACATTTCGTTATGTTACAGCCTTATTCCAAAATGGATTAAATTCACTTTTTCCTCAGAATTCTACACACAACACCCCATAATGACAATGTGAAAAAAGTTTACTTGAGGTTTTTGCAAATTTATTAAAAATAAAAAAACTGAGAAATCCATGTACATAAGTATTCACAGCCTTTGCTCAATACTTTGTCGATGCACCTTTGGCAGCAATTCCAGCCTCAAGTCTTTTTGAATATGATGCCACAAGCTTGGCACACCTATCCTTGCCCAGTTTTGCCCATTCCTCTTTGCAGCACCTCTCAAGCTCCATCAGGTTGGATGGGAAGCGTCGGTGCACAGCCATTTTAAGATCTCTCCAGAGATGTTCAATCGGATTCAAGTCTGGGCTCTGGCTTGGCCACTCAAGGATATTCACAGAGTTGTCCTGAAGCCACTCCTTTGATATCTTGGCTGTGTGCTTAGGGTCGTTGTCCTGCTGAAAGATGAACCGTCGCCCCAGTCTGAGGTCAAGAGCGCTCTGGAGCAGGTTTTCATCCAGGATGTCTCTGTACATTGCTGCAGTCATCTTTCCCTTTATCCTGACTAGACTCCCAGCTCCTGCCGCTGAAAAACATCCCCCACACCATGATGCTGCCACCACCATGCTTCACTGTAGGGATGATATTGCCCTGGCGATGAGCAGTGCCTGGTTTCCTCCAAACGCGATGCCTGGCATTCATACCAAAGTGTTCAATCTTTGTCTCATCAGACCAGAGAATTTTGTTTCTCATGGTCTGAGAGTCCTTCAGGTGCCTTTTGGCAAACTCCAGGCAGGCTGCCATGTGCCTTCCGTCTGGCCACTCTACCATAAAGGTCTGATTGGTGGATTGCTGCAGAGATGGTTGTCCTTCTGGAAGGTTCTCCTCTCTCCACAGAGGACCTCTGGAGCTCTGACAGAGTTACCATCGGGTTCTTGGTCACCTCCCTGACTAAGGCCTTTCTTCCCCGATTGCTCAGTTTAGATGGCCGGCCAGCTCTAGGAAGACTCCTGGTGGTTTCAAACTTCATCCACTTACGGATGATGGAGGCCACTCTGCTCATTGGGACCTTCAAAGCAGCAGAAGTTTTTTTGTAACCTTCCCCAGATTTGTGCCTCGAGACAATCCTGTCTCTGAGGTCTACAGACAATTCCTTTGACTTCATGCTTGGTTTGTGCTCTGACATGAACTGTCAACTGTGGGACCTTCTATAGACAGGTGTGTGCCTTTCCAAATCATGTCCAATCAACTGAATTTACCACAGGTGGACTCCAATTAAGCTGCAGAAACATCTCAAGGATGATCAGGGGAAACAGGATGCACCTGAGCTCAATTTTGAGCTTCATGGCAAAGGCTGTGAATACTTATGTACATGTGCTTTCTCAATTTTTTTATTTTTAATAAATTTGCAAAAACCTCAAGTAAACTTTTTCACGTTGTCATTATGGGGTGTTGTGTGTAGAATTCTGAGGAAAAAAATTAATTTAATCCATTTTGGAATAAGGCTGTAACATAACAAAACGTGGAAAAAGTGATGCGCTGTGAATACTTTCCGGATGCACTGTACATAAGTACACTGGGAAAATAGGTTCCGGAGGCAGCCAAAGAGAAAAAGAGAAAATACAACTGACATAGTGTGAATGACATTAGTGAGTGTGCTTTAACTGGCGGTCCCATCCAGAGCTAAATCCCCACCTTACATCCCATATTGCTGGGATATTCAAACTCAAACCCTTAAATGAATAAGGGTTTGGAAAATAAACTGAATGAACCAAGAAGAAGAAATATGAGAGAGAGAGATGAAATAAAGAAAAGATTATAAAAATGAAGGCGTGTCACTGCTGTGTCACTGGCTGCCAGTAGGAGCTCATTAATAACTGAAAAACATATACAGTATTTTTGATATGATGAAGAAATAAAAGGATATTCATCAGTATAGGAGATGTAAATGTAAGTAACTGAATGACATGAGAACAGAAACAAAATCATGTCAAAACAAGAAAATCAGAAAACAATATCAAAACATATGTATTAAGAATAATCCAATACTTAAGGAGCAGAGTAAACGGCATCACATAAGTTATGAAATTAAACAACTTGATAGAAAGGACAAGCAGAGGTTTGTCCAGCGTTTTGAAAAGATCTAACTTCATACAAGGTGCATAGATAATTGTGGAAGGTAATTAATATAAGATATTAGAATATACCTATACCACAGAATTAGAAATGAAAAGCAATATGAATATTATGATATGTAGAACAAATTTTGAGTGAACAATTTCTTAGATAAAATATTATTTCAGATTTATTAAATAATCTCAATACTTGCTTTATTAAAAAAAAATATACAATTTCACCTGCACAATAGAAGATCAATTGGGTACTGACCCATTTCGCTAGGTTTTCAGTGGCAAACAAGAACTTCTATGCTAAAAGAACAGAGATGCATACAGTCACCTGTCCTTTTCCTTATCTACTTTCCAGAAGGTCATTAACTTGGGAAAATTAACAATTCTGCACCTCTACCAGTACCCAACATTTGGTCATCTTTTCTGAATTTCTTTTGAAAGCCGTAGGTGTTAATTAATGATGAGCTGACATGTCTGCAGTCCAACAGCTGCCAGGCAGGACATTCATTTTAAGCTTACAGTACAACAGCAAGCTAAAATCTTGCTTACTCTGATGGAAACAGCCAAGCACTTATAAGCATGCACTTACCCATGACTGAAAGTGAACTCTGATCAAATCAGCAGAGGCTATAATGTCCCTTAAAAAGGTACATGCCTCTCTTCATTCTATTTTGGACCAGAAAACTCATCCAATCTGTCTTTAAGAGCTCTTTGTGCTGGACATGCGGAAATCCCTGTGGAAACCCAGAAGGAATCACTAGCTTGTAGATCCACTCTTTTAACCCAAGCTCTGTACCAGAAAGAGCTCTAACTACAAAGTCCAAAAAGGGAATCACAGCACCTAAACTCTTGTGCCACTAATATTCAAAGAATACAGCAAACAACAAAGACATCTTTTTATCATCTCTCCATCATGGAAGGACTTCTTATGCTTAATGATCGAGTGACTCACCCGGAACGATGCTTCGGTGTGTCTGCCTTTGCTTTTGACCTGTCTGACTAACTGCGATTTTAGTTCCCTTTCCTTCTTTCTCAGATCGCTTTTCAGAAGGAAGTCAGTTTCGTAGTTTTTATGAACCGTTCGAAAGTGCCTTCCCACAATTTCCTTCTTTGGAATAGCAATGATAGATTGACAGATCAGACAAACGCACTTCGATTGTGACATTGTGAGAAAAAAAATCCTCTTCCAAATTCCACATCCAACCCATACCCTCCCCAGACAATTTTTTAAATCCCTTCTTTAGTCGATATAAATTGGAAGGCTAACTAGATCACTTAGATAGCCGGAGGTTTGCAATAACTCGCGCGTTTGATCGTGCGTGTGGGATGACTAGTGTGTTAGAAGAAAAGAGATCTCAGACTGGCCGCCCTGTACGTCAATCAAGTGGCAAATGCCATAGGGAGGATATGATAGACTAACAATTAAAAATTTTTTTTTTTTTAATGCAACGCGATCTACCTGCACTACCTTTGCGATCTACCGGTCGATCATGATCGACGCATTGGGCACCCCTGCTTTAAACTATAACGATTCTTTTGAAAGGAAAGATAATCCTTGTTCAAAACAGCACAGTATTTGATGGCAAGCCTTTTTCTCTGTGCAAATCCAAATGAAAAACTTTCCAGATTTGAAGGTGTAGAGAAACTTTCCTTATCAAAGACCAACCAAGCTCTCACTTCTTCATCTGGAAACCAATTGTCCATATGGTAACATGTCAACTGGATAAAAGAGATTGTGGACCTTTTTTTTTTTTTTTTTTTTTTAACTTTAACCTGAAATAAATAAAACATATTACTTGCTTGTTCCTGGAAATGTGAGTTGTCTCCCAGATACTGTGCCCTAAGTTTTTTATCTTTGCTTTAGCAAACTAAAGAACGCTTGAACTTCATGACTTTTGCTTTCATTCCTAGATGTAAATGTACAAAGTTAACATTTCTGAAACTGTTATGTCAAGTTGATTTATCAACTATCAATGTGTGGTAGGCTGATTTTTCATTTTCATTTAACACATCGGTTTTGACTGAACTAAAAGGCATAATTATTACTCCACCAGCTATCCAATATTAGCCCGTATCTGGCAACATGATCATGAATATCCTGGACCACCACCACAGAAGAACTTACTTTTAAAGCCTGTAAAGCATTGTCTATTACACCTCATTGGGTGTGGTTTGCTTTCACTTCATACGTTTTGTTGTCTTCACATTTAATTTAGATTATTTTTTTTCCACAAACACGGATTCATTTTACTCAGAGAGCAGGAAAGAACAAAATTAAAACATAAGGCTGCCTTTGCATTGGATACAACAAAGGAAATCGCATACAAGGCTTTGTTTTCTTATCAAGTGCCTCTTGAACCAAAGATCGACAGTGATGCATACTTTTCTGACAATCCTTGATGCAAATATACTGAAATAGGACACACACTGCATAAAAAATGTTAGCTTGAATTTAAAAAATATAGCAAAGGAAAAAGAAAAAATGCTATTTGCCATAGCACACAGGTCAGTACACTCCAAAATTCCACTTGTTTTCATTGGCATTTTATAGTTTAAACCTGGCAGATAACTGGCCCATAACCAATTAAATCCAAGTTTCCCTCACCTGTAAGCTAATGCTAATGACTGCAAGCTAGGCAATGTGGACATGCTCCACTGGCTAATAAAGAAATATAATGCCCAAAGCAGCTTTGTAAGCAAATAAGCAATTAAACAAACACTGCTTCCTGAAGTAATAAAAAAATAAGCAAGGGTGGTGCATTGCAATTCAATACCAAAACAAAATGAAACAGCCAAAAAGCTGCAGGGAATTGTTGTTCACGTCGAAGTGCTGTCTAGACTTATAAACTATGAAAACGAAGTTCCTCTGATGCCACAGAGATTAACTTTAAATAAATGGATGGATATCTAAACTACACTTTCCAAGCACATTACTTACTTCTGGACAGTGAGGAAAACAGAATTAGAAAAGAATAATAATGCAGTCTATCTCAGTAGTTCACAAGTTCAGTCCAGGAGCCCAACTGTAGATACAGACGTTTTAAGCAGATTACAGTGGGTACGGAAAGTATTCAGACCCCCTTCAATTTTTCACTCTTTGTTGTATTGCAGCCATTTGCTAAAATCATTTATATTAATTTTTTTCCTCATTAATGTACACACAGCACCCCATATTAACAGACAAAAAAAAAAAAAATTGAAATTGTTGCAGATTTATTAAAAAAGAAAAACTGAAATATCACCTGGTCCTAAGTATTCAGACCCTTTGCTCAGTATTTAGTAGAAGCACCCTTTTGAGCTAATACAGCCATGAGTCTTCTTGTGAAAGATGCAACAAGTTTTTCACACCTGGATTTGGGGATCCTCTGCCATTCCTCCTTGCACATCCTCTCCAGTTCTGTCAGGTTGGATGGTAAACGTTGGTGGACAGCCATTTTTAGGTCTCTCCAGAGATGTTCAATTGGGTTAAAGTCAGGGCTCTGGCTGGGCCATTCAAGAACAGTCACAGAGTTGTTGTGAAGCCACTCCTTCGTTATTTTAGCTGTGTGCTTAGGGTCATTGTCTTGTTGGAAGGTAAACCGGCCCAGTCTGAGGTCCTTAGCACTCTGAAGGAGGTTTTTGTGCAGGATATCCCTGTACTTGGCCGCATTCATCTTTCCCTCGATTGCAACCTGTCGTCCTGTCCCTGCAGCTGAAAAACACCCCCACAGCATGATGCTGCCACCGCCATGCTTCACTGTGGGGACTGTATTGGACAAGTGATGAGCAGTGCTTGGTTGACAAGACACATGACAGCTCGAGGGAAACATGAATGCGGCCAAGTACAGGGATATCCTGGACAAAAACTTTCAGTTTTCTTTAATAAATCTGCAACAATTTCAAAAATTCTTTTTTTTGTTTGTCAATATGGGGTGCTGTGTGTACATTAATGAGGGAAAAAATTAATTTAAATGATTTTAGCAAATGGCTGCAATATAACAGTGAGTAAAAAATTGAAGGGGGTCTGAATACTTTCCGTACCCACTGTACACTGTTAAATGTGCACTTGAAGTTACAGAAACTCACATATCCTTGGGAGGCTGAGAAACGAACTAGTCTCACAATTTTTAAAAGTACCTCCCCTAAGACAAAAATCAATAAAATGCAGAATGCAGCATATTAAAGAGGTGAAGACTCCTTGGTCACAACCCACATTAGGACAACCATCATCAGATGCAAAAATGCTTGTAACCTTACAAAATCTATTAACTGATAATGAAAATATAACTTTTTTTGGTGTGAGATTCCTCCAGCACCAGGAAAGCAATACAGGTGGAGTATGAACAAGTCTTCTCATTTTCTCAGCTACTGAAACTTTCTCACTTTGCCTAACTGACAGAACTGACCAGCAGTTCAGAAATATCTTAGCCAATCTTCAATCCATCATTCCCACTGTGCTGCAAGCCATTACACAACCAGCCAAGGGGCTACATTCAGTTTTCACATAATGTGGGTGTACTTACATAAAACATGTTATTGTCAACATAAAAAGACAGACAATCTGTTGCAGTGTCTGTTCCTCCAGACATAACCAGAGCAATTTATTGAACTCCTACTGCAATAAGGACAACTAGCAAAAATTAAGCTGCTTTTGTTAATCATAAGCAGCGACATTCTATTATTACCCAGAAAGCAGAGGAGAAGCTCTACAATCTATGCCCACTCTAACCTCCATACCATGCAGCAATTTAATGGTGCCATGGAGGACTTCTGAACTGCTGTGGAGATGTTTTGTTGCTTCATGGGGGACAAAGCTCGTCAACTGTGTTTCATTGCTTAGCAGTGCCTGATGCTTCACAGTGGTTCCCAGTTCTCACACATCCCATGATTGTTGATGATGTGTCGTTTCCTCACTGCACTTGATGCTTCATGGGATATCCAAACCCCTGGATTGTTGATTATGTGTCTAAGCTTCACCGGGGATATATTTACAAAATGACTGAGATTTATAAAGGTAAATTCTCTAAAAATGTGCACACACCAGGTTTTATAAATGTGATTTGCCGTACATGTAATTTCACGCTTGAATCCAAGCAATGTTTTATTTAAAAAAAGCCACCTAGTGTGAATTTTCCACTTGTGATGTAATGTCTCCATTCAAAAGGAAGTGCTGGGGGGAAGAAGACTGGGGACACCCAGAGGGCTTCCAGGTGCGCAGCCGGCACTTCCGCCACACGGGGGTGTGTTCGCAGAGTGCTGCCGGGAAGCAGCTGGAGCCCATCCGGGTTGCTATATAAGGGGCCGCCTCCCTTCATTCAGGAGCAAGAGTCGAGTGGAAGAGGACGGAGCTGGAGAGAGGAGTGGAGGCGGCCAGAAGGAAGGCATCGGTGACTGTGAGGCCTGGACTTTGGGGGATCGGTGCTGGAGGCACTGGGTTGTGCACTGAAAAAACTGTAAATATTACTGTAAATAAAATGAGTGTGTTGGGTGCGAAACCGTTGTCCGTCTGTCTGTGTCCGTGTCCCGTTCCACATGGTATACAAATAACATATGCCCAATAGGAAAGACTTACACATTTTTTTGGTTTAAGTGACAATCTAAAAAATGGTACTGCAAACAGAAAGCTGTTGAAACAAAAACAGCACTTTCAATTTCATTAATGCTTTGGTGTGAACTAAACCAGAGTTTCTATTAACACCTTTGCCTTACACGCATCTTGCCCTTCACCATCACCTTGGTCTTTCCTGCACCCACTTAATGCCTTCTGATTCTCAAGCTAATTTTCCTTTTTAGTATTTTGCTATTTGATTTTGCTTCATTTTTGCCATCAAACACGTCTCTAGTCTTCATCATAATCATGAAAAGCTACAGATTCAGAATGGATCATTCGCACAGCCCCACTTTCATCTCAAATATTTCAGTACCAGATGGTTTTCCTGCATTTTCCTGACAACAAAGATCTTACCTGTTGCTCCCTTCCCAGGTATAAATCCAAACTGAATTTTACTAACTTTCTCTTGAATAACCTGATTATTTTCTCTATCATTTACTAAGCAACCTTTATTAACTGTTAACAAAAGCTTGATTGCTCAATGTACCCACATGCCACTAGATAACCCTTTCCTTTGCATACTGGAATAAGAACACTTTTTTTTTTTACCGTCTACAGGAATCCTCCTTTTGCGTGCAATCATGTTGCACAGTTTGGTTAACCATTCTGCCTTCAATATTTTTGACACA
This sequence comes from Polypterus senegalus, assembly GCF_016835505.1. Classification (NCBI taxonomy): domain Eukaryota; kingdom Metazoa; phylum Chordata; class Cladistia; order Polypteriformes; family Polypteridae; genus Polypterus; species Polypterus senegalus. The sequence continues at coordinate 87,360,921 of NC_053169.1, read as the reverse complement.
ACTCCAGCTGAGCCCACTGTTATAACTATCTTCATTTTTTTTTTCCCCAACATTTTTGCAATCTCCTCATCTCCATATAATTATTCCAAGAATCCTTTAACTCAATACAAACAATTGTTGTGTTCTCTTAAACAGTGTTTCTAAGCCTTAAATAGTTGGGTGAGGGAGTGGGTCACCGAATAGCTTGACAGCCCTATACAACACTTATTCTAGTTTGTATCATTGATTGTCTCATGATGGGGGGCATTCACGCTTGTTTCACCGAGAGGGAACAGTTATTAGTCACACGTGTTTTACCAAAGTGGAGGTACTATTAACTTTGCTTGTGTTTCGTCAAAGTGGATAGCTTGTGATTAATGAAAAAATGTAAAAAGGGGAAAAGGTTGAGAAATACTGCTCTTAAATACAGTATGTCTCAAGTAATTGACCCCTAAAACATCCTATCCCTTATCTTACTGTGCCTTCTCATCTGCTTTCCTAGCATAACTCTTTACTTCTTTATAGATGTCCTGCCACTGTCTGACTTTCTCTTCTGCCACTTCATAACATCTCCTCTTTTCTTTAATTGCCATCTCTACCTCAGCATTCCACGGTTTCCTTGGGACTTTGGGGTCCCTTTCTCCAGCTACAGACTTCTTTTGTTGTTTTCTACCAGACATTCTTCACTGCTTCCCACTTGCTCTTCACGCCCAATGACTCTCCAGCTACCAATTTTTCAGCAATTTACTTCAAATTAACTTTCTTTTTCCTTAATTGCTTTTTTAAAATACATTTCACATATCTATTTAAAACTTAACTTTTGCTGTGCCAACTTCAAGTTAAATGTTTGAGAACACGTTAACATAGATTTCGATTTAACCGTTTGAGTTAACCCAAATCAAACTCCTACTCTATCCTTTCAAAGCCAAAGCCTATCCATCACCTCTGCCTGGTTCATTCACCTTACAAGGTGTGTTTCCTGGCTTCACTCTGGAAATTTCCTAAGATGTAGGCTTCAGTTATAGTGCCGTCAGCTAATTTGATGAATTAAAAGGTAGTATGTAATTAATTAGGTACTTTTCTGTATATAATATATATATTTTTTTTTTAAACTAGCTGCTAATATAATTAGTTCACTGGATCTCTTGAGGATGCTGCATACAGCCGTCAATGCGTAAAACATTCCTTATATAGATTAATTCTGGCTTTGACCTTGGATTCTGTTGATGGTCATTGTAAAGCACAATTTTTACAGGAAACTATTATTTTGAACTGAAATAGGTAAATTAGTAGAAATAAGGGGGACTTTTGGTAGAAATATGATTCCTCCTGTAGGGCATCCTAGAAAAATTGTAGCTTCTATCAGGCTCAAATATAACACTTTGATGTGAAATCTTGTACCGTCAAAAGTTTTGGAGGGTTTAGATGAAAAGCAGTATAGAAAGTAAAACAGGGATGACAAAAGAAAACAGTCTGCTTAAAAGGGGAACTAAAAACTGCAACCAAAAATAACTGAAATAAAACCCCAAATAAATCTACAAACTTGAAAACGATGGAAAGTGAAACAAAAAAGTACAGCAAACCACAAATCTAACCTTACAAAGCTCACTGTGTACATATCAGACAATAGTAGCTTTTTCATTTTGTTTTCAAGTGTATTGCCAGTCATATGTTCACCTAGGATGCAGTACTCTAGTATTACTATGATGATAATTAGATGGTTTACAATTTTCATTTATGCATTGGTTTTCATGTTTGTTGTCAGTTGTATGCTCAAGCTCTGACTTTTTTTTTTGTAATTTGTATTTATTTCATTAACATGGCTTAACCCTGAAAGCTAAAGTAAGACAATAAAGTTACAACACTGAATCGTGTTTTACTTTAACTTATATTTTGAATATTACTGGCTACAGATTTACATACCCCATACAAAGAATGAAAGATTTTTTACTGTGGGTTTGTTTTGTCTCTGTAAATGTAGTGACATTTTTGCAACACCTACGCTTGTACTCACAGTGGCTAGCGCGCATATATACATATAGTACTTGTTAGCCATGTCTTACTTGAGCTTCGCCAAACCTTCAAGGCGCATTCTTCAAGCTATATAAAATACCCCACCACATCTTTTTCCTTCTTTACTCGTGTGTCCCCACTATTGGCCAGTACCACTCTTCATGTACCCCTCCTATCCGCTCTGCTGGGAGCGTTAATTTGCATAAACCAAAAAGCCCCAACCAGCTGAGTGACACGATGTCTGTCTCGGTCGAAAACAGAAGTCATTGCGTTACTATAGCATACTCAGTAAAGTAATATTATTAATAAATAACAAAAAAAATGTCAGCTGGTTTACTTTTTCTGTATAACGTCACCAAATTTCAATCAAATCACTCTAAACATTTTTTAGTTGTTGGGGTATTTCGTTTTTCTATGGAGTGTACTTCCCCTAAATATTGATATACAGTAATCCCTCGCTATATCGCGCTTCGACTTTCATGGTTTCACTCTATCGCGGATTTTAAATGTAAGCACATCTAAATATAGATCACAGATTTTTCGCTGGTTCGCGGATTTCTGCAGACAGTGGGTCTTTTAATTTATGCTACACGCTTCCTCAGTTTTTTGCCCTGTTGATTTCATACAAGGGACGCTATTGGCGGATGGCTTAGAAGCTACCCAATCAGAGCATGTATTACATATTAACTAAAACTCCTCAATGCTATAAGATATGCATCCCGCGCGGAGCTTGATTGTTTGCTTGTCTCTGCCTCTCTCTCACCCTCTCTGACATTCTCTGCGCCTGATGGAGGAGATGTGAGCAGAGGTGCTGTTTGCACAGAGGCTGTTTGCTTAGAAGATACTAACGCTCCTCTAAAAAATGCTGCGGCAAACTTAAAAGCACAAGTATTGATTTTTTGATTGTTTGCTTTTCTTTGCGAGCGCTCTCTCTCTCTCTCTCCCCCTCTGAAATTCTCTGCTCCTGAAGAGAAGATGATCTATTTGCATTCTTTTAATTGTGAGAAAGAACTGTCATCTCTGTCTTGTCATGGAGGACAGTTTAAACTTTTGACTAAAGGGTGTTATTTCATGTCTAGAGGGCTCTAATAATGTTAACAGTGTGGGAGAGTTTATAAGGGCTTAAAATATATAAAAATAACTACACAAACATATGGTTTCTACTTTGGATTTTCATCTATCGCGGGGTTCTGGAGCAACCCCTTGATCGAGGAGGGATTACTGTATTGAATTGTCTTTTCTTAGCATGTAGATACTGGCCTATAGGTACCGTTCTGCAATACAACAACAACATTTATTTATATAGCACATTTTCATACAAATTATGTAGCTCAAAGTGTTTTACATGATGAAGAAAGAGAAAAAAGACAAAATAAATAAGAAAATCGAATTAGGGAACACTAAGTAACATAGAATAAAAGTAAGGTCCGATGGGCAGGGAGGACGAAAAAAAAAAAAAAAACTTCAAACGGCTGGAGAAAAAAAAAAATCTGCAGGGGTTCCAAGGCCACGAGACCACCCAGCCCCCTCTAGGCATTCTACCTAACATAAAAGACCTCAACCAGTCCTCATGGTATTCAGGGTTCACATGGAAGAACTTGATGATGACGGTCATGGGATGTTGATGTGTAAATAAGTGAGGTGGTCAACTTTGCATTGTAGACAGAGAGATGGACAGGCAGGCAGACAGATAAATACAGATATGGATATATAGATATACATAAACATAGAGGTCTTTTCTTATTTGTTGCACATAAAAAAATTAATATTCAGTGGAACACAGAATAGTACAAAATGGCATCTGGTATAGATCAAAGCTGGAGACACAATGCTTTAAATAAAACTAACCCATCAGGTTTGCATCAGCGAAAAACTATATCTGCTGACCAGAAATGTTAGCATTAACACGACCTTCAGCAGGGCCACGCTCTGACACAGGTAACGTTACATGGTGTTATATAGTATGGGATTTTTGACATCACTTTTAATTGTTTATAGTTACACGCACATAATAAAAACTGCAAGGGTGAACTACACTCACCTAAAGGATTATTAGGAACACCATACTAATACGGTGTTTGACCCCCTTTCGCCCTCAGAACTGCCTTAATTCTACGTGGCATTGATTCAACAAGGTGCTGAAAGCATTCTTTAGAAATATTGGCCCATATTGATAGGATAGCATCTTGCAGTTGATGGAGATTCGTGGGATGCACATCCAGGGCACGAAGCTCCCATTCCACCACATCCCAAAGATGATCTACTGGGTTGAGATCTGTTGACTGTGGGGGCCATTTTAGTACAGTGAACTCATTGTTATGTTCAAGAAACCAATTTGAAATGATTCGAGCTTTGTGACATGGTGCATTATCCCGCTGGAAGTCGCCATCAGAGGATGGGTACATGGTGGTCATGAAGGGATGGACATGGTCAGAAACAATGCTCAGGTAGCCCGTGGCATTTAAACGATGCCCAATTGGCACTAAGGGGCCTAAAGTGTGCTAAGAAAACACCCCCCACACCATTACACCACTACCACCAGCCTGCACAGTGGTAACAAGGCATGATGGATCCATGTTCTCATTCTGTTTACGCCAAATTCTGACTCTACCATTTGAATATCTCAACAGAAATTGAGACTCATCAGACCAGGCAACATTTTTCCAGTCTTCAACTGTCCAATTTTGGTGAGCTCATGCAAATTGTAGCCTCTTTTTCCTATTTGTAGTGGAGATGAGTGGTACCCGGTGGGGTCTTCTGCTGTTGTAGCCCATCCGCCTCAAGGTTGTGCATGTTGTGGCTTCACAAATGCTTTGCTGCATACCTCGGTTGTAACGAGTGGTTATTTCAGTCAAAGTTGCTCTTCTATCAGCTTGAATCAGTCGGCCCATTCTCCTCTGACCTCTAGCATCAACAAGGCATTTTCGCCCACAGGACTGCCGCATACTGGATGTTTTTCCCTTTTACACCATTCTTTGTAAACCCTAGAAATGGTTGTGCGTGAAAATCCCAGTAACTGAGCAGATTGTGAAATACTCAGACCGGCCCGTCTGGCACCAACAACCATGCCACGCTCAAAATTGCTTAAATCACCTTTCACCATTCTGACATTCAGTTTGGAGTTCAGGAGATTGTCTTGACCAGGCCCACACCCCTAAATGGATTGAAGCAACTGCCATGTGATTGGTTGATTAGATAATTGCATTAATGAAAAATTGAAAAGGTGTTCCTAATAATCCTTTAGGTGAGTGTATAATAGTAATTTTACTGAAACAACTACACATTTCACGCATTTTGCTCTTCTCTTATATGCCTTCCATCCATATCACTCGAAGCTGACCTGAGAAACAAGAAATGTCAGCGTTTTTCTTCAGACAAAATCTACGTTTTAAATTCTGAAGCTATGAGAAGTGCTTAAAAGCTATTATAATTCAACTGATGCAGATAGACAAATACTAATAAGGAACAAGGTGATTATGGGCAACAATAGCCTGAAGCAGGACAGCCTAGCAACCTCCAGTGTCGTGTCTCTATAAGTTTTCCTTTTCATCCCAAATGATGCTATGAATTAAATGTTTGTTTTTTTTGGTCTAGATTAATCTTTCCTTTCACTCATTTTCAGATACAATGATTTTTAAAATGCATTTGATTAACATCACTTGACATTTAAAATATTTGTGGTCCTTCACACTGGCTGGTAAGATTGAAATCCAGAGGACACTGTGGCCCTTAAGCAGCGGAACTGACTTTATATCCTAAAGGAGTGCATTGTGTAAATGACAGGCTTCCTGATGCTTCTCGTCAAGTGATGCATTTTATCGCAGGAGTAGGATCAGTCATTACTGGGATCAACCAAGTGTAAACTATAGTCAGTGTCAACCCCTCTGACTTGCAAACAGGAAAAAAGGCTATGCACTGAGACGAGACCCAGAAAAACACATGCTCAGCAGAAGCAAAAAATTAAAATGCTTTCACTCCACAGAAATAAAGTTTGTGACACTTACAAACTGTATCAGTGGCTTACCCCACCAGAATGCCTGACAATGTAGACTGAAACAAAAATATTCTAATGCAGTGAACTGGTAACACCAAAAAAATAAAAAAAGAAACAAACTCTGCTGGTAGGAAATCAATAAAATACATTGAGGCCAAGCTGTATTCTGCCATAGGAATAGCTCAATCTATTTTAGGCAGAAATAATGAAAGAAGCTATTATAACAGAGGTGCAATGAAGAAGATAAAACAGCAAACACACCACAATGAAGGATGTATGTTGTGTTCTCATTTAAGCATTAATGTCACTGATGTTCCACTTCACTTTTCAAGCAGCTTTATACCTCCAAAAACACAACAAACACTCCTTCATTCCTCTGCATTACAAAATGAAGGAACTCCCTTGGCCAGACTAATCAGCTCTACCCACTTATTTAGAAAAAGTAAGGAGAATATGCAAGAAACAAAATTAAAACAATTAGAAGCAAACTAAAATGTACAGTTCCTTCATTGACATATCGTAGTATAATAAATTTCTAAGTACCAGCATGTATAAAACCAAAAGTAATTTTAGGTGGCCAACACAATGAGATTCCTAAACCTGGCTTAACAAACCATGTCTCCCACATTGCTGACATGTGGGCACAGAAGGCAGCTGTGTGCATTTTTGTTCCGAGGCACAAATCCTGTCACGGCAGAACACTCAGCATCAGTCAGAAACTTTAATTCAATCACTAGCTAATTCAGACATGTCACATATGTCAAACACAATGGTTAAAAATGACTGGGGGCCGTGCTTCTGAGTTATGGTCTGCAGCACTAACTTGGCACTTGACATACAGGGCCTGACATCTCTCTCAACAACAATGTGGGCAACAAAACGGCTATAAACAGCACAGATAAGAATACACAAATCCGTACACCAAGACCAAGCTGGCAGCAAGCCAGGACAGAGAATCACAATTACTTTGCCGGTCTCAAAACTCTTAAACAACTTTTGTATTTTAATTGTAAAGAATGCAAATATTCTGTGTTTTTCTATATAATGAACACTTTCAATAGGATCAAGTACTGTGTTGATATAGAAAGTTATTAGTAAAATGTGTTATACTATCAAAGCAAGTGGCAGAGTGGCATAATGAATATCATTACAATACAATTCTGGCGTATTGGATTTGAATCCCAGACCCGGATATTATCTGTCTGACACTTGCATGTTTCCTCAGGTCTACAGGAGCTTCATCAGGGTGCTCCAGTTATCCCCCAAATCCACACAAATGTGTAGGCTAAGTTTACAAGATTTTTCAACATTGGTTCCGAGTGAGCATGAGTGTGTGTGTGTGACTGAGCCTTGAATGGACTAACGCTTTATTCAGGGCTGTTTCTTGCCATGTTGCAATCTTTATATATAATTTGATACTATCCGTATGTATGGTGTCCGCGTCAATACCTCGACTCAATACAAGTTAGAACCATGCAATGGGACTCTGCCTCTGTATTTAGAACATAACGTGGCAAACGCGGACGCAGTATTGCATGATTGGCTAAGAATGTTCAAATGCTTCAGTGACGCCACTGGATGGCCAAGTATAGTAAGTTGTTGTTGGTTCGAGCAGATAACAGTAAGTTCGGCTGGTTTTTGGAACGTTGGTTTGGTGGGGCGTACTTTCCAGGACTAACATCATCGACTGATTTAAACCCTTCAACAGCTCTGGAACCGTAAGTAATTTAGAACTTATTGCCATTTGCTTGGTACGTCGAAATCTATCTTTGGGCAGTTCGGTTTTGGCATCCGTCCTTCTGACACCTATTGGCAAACTGAGAAATGATGGCTGGGTATTAACAACAGTCATTGTTTAAATTTTAGCCGATCTCAGATCTAAAATGACCACGCCAACATAATTATTACTCCGACTCTGATTAGAGTTGTAAAATACAGTTTGTTTTGAAAATTTGTTTGCCGGAAAAATCAAATGAGGTGCGCCGAAGAGCTGAGTTCACGTCTCGCAGCCCCGTTTAAACAGGAAGCCCTTCATTACATCGGCCGAAAAGGTCTATTTTAAGCACAAATATGTGCCATGATAACAAAATCATTTCAAGGACTTAAAAAAACAAATAATTCTTTGCAGAGAAAGTATGGATTTCACAAACGTAGAATTTGTAGCCCGACTTGATCAGGCTCCGAGTCGCTAGTAAGAATATAAGTTTAATGTCACTGCGCTCGGTACAAAAGATATTTTATAAATCTTCTCACATGTATAGCTAACACAAGACTAGATTTAGCACACAGGGGCTCATCATTTAGAACTGCTAGGCAAGCATTAGTAAATGAGAAAGGGACAAATACAAACCGGATTCCAAAAAAGTTGGGACACTAAACAAATTGTGAATGAAAACTGAATGCAATGATGTGGAGATGGCAAATGTCAATATTTTATTTGTAATAGAACGTAGATGACAGATCAAACGTTTAATCCGAGTAAATGTATCATTTTAAAGGAAAAATATGTTGATTCAAAATTTTGAGATGTCAACAAATCCCAAAAAAGTAGCAATAAGAGGCTGGAAAAAGTAAATTTGAGCATAACGAAGAGCTGGAAGACCAATAAACACTAATTAGGTCAATTGGCAACATGATTGGGTATAAAAAGAGCTTCTCAGAGTGGCAGTGTCTCTCAGAAGCCAAGATGGGTAGAGGATCACCAATTCCCACAATGTTGTGCAGAAAGATAGTGGAGCAATATCAGAAAGGTGTTACCCAGCGAAAAATTGCAAAGACTTTGCATCTATCATCATCAACTGTGCATAACATCATCCGAAGATTCAGAGAATCTGGAACAATCTCTGTGCGTAAGGGTCAAGGCCGTAAAACCATACTGGATGCCCGTGATCTCCGGGCCCTTAAACGACACTGCACCACAAACAGGAATGCTACTGTAAAGGAAATCACAGAATGGGCTCAGGAATACTTCCAGAAACCATTGTCAGTGAACACAATCCACCGTGCCATCCGCCGTTGCCAGCTGAAACTCTACAGTGCAAAGAAGAAGCCATTTCTAAGCAAGATCCACAAGCTCAGGCGTTGTCACTGGGCCAGGGATCATTTAAAATGGAGTGTGGCAAAATGGAAGACTGTTCTGTGGTCAGGCGAGTCACGATTCAAGTTCTTTTTGGAAATCTGGGGCGCCATGTCATCCGGACCAAAGAGGACAAGGACAACCCAAGTTGTTATCAACGCTCAGTTCAGAAGCCTGCATCTCTGATGGTATGGGGTTGCATGAGTGCGTGTGGCATGGGCAGCTTGCATGTCTGGAAAGGCACCATCAATGCAGAAAAATATATTCAGGTTCTAGAACAACATATGCTCCCATCCAGACGTCATCTCTCTCAGGGAAGACCCTGCATTTTTCAACAAGATAATGCCAGACCACATTCTGCATCAATCACAACATCATGGCTGCGTAGGAGAAGGATCCGGGTACTGAAATGGCCAGTCTGCAGTCCAGATCTTTCACCTATAGAGAACATTTGGTGCATCATAAAGAGGAAGGTGCGACAAAGAAGGCCCAAGACGATTGAACAGTTAGAGGCCTGTCTTAGACAAGAATGGGAGAGCATTCCTATTTCCAAACTTGAGAAACTGGTCTCCTCGGTCCCCAGACGTCTGTTGAGTGTTGTAAGAAGAAGGGAGATGCCACACAGTGGTGAAAATGGCCTTGTCCCAACTTTTTTGGGATTTGTTGACACCATGAAATTCTGAATCAACATATTTTTCCCTTAAAATGATACATTTTCTCAGTTTAAACTTTTGTTCCGTGATTTATGTTCTATTCTGAATAAAATATTAGAAGTTGGCACCTCCACATCATTACATTCAGTTTTTATTCACGATTTGTATAGTGTCCCAACTTTTTTGGAATCCGGTTTGTATAAAAACTGGCATTGTACTATTTTTTGTGTGTCAGTATGAAATTGAATCCTCTCTTTGCCTTGTTTGGAATGGCATGATTTACCTAAGTAAGGGCCTGTACATGGAGAAAGAGTATAAAGCCTTGGAACATTGCCCGACACACTGGGACACCCGGATGAATGGGAAATAACATCATCCGATCGTGAAAAGCCTTCCAGCACAGCGACGAAAATGGTAGACTGTATACATCGAACTCTCACTTCGGTACCTGTCTTGCATTGGTTTCCTTTCATCTGTTATGCCACGTAAATCGTCATCAAAGAAAGTAAAGTTATTTTCTCTTATGTGATTTCTTACTGCTTTGTCACTATGGGAGGGATACCGCCTCATTATAATATATCTATTTAGGTTCAGGTTACTTAAAACGCCGCAATTAAAAAGAACTTATTCCAACCCCCTAGAGGAAAACACGTGTGTCCATGCTGTCAGATTCAGCACCAGACCCCAGTGAGCCTCAATTGGATTATACAGGTTTTAGATTATTATGTCACGCTATGCTATCAAAACATCTAGGTTTATATATTGATGACTAACAAAACACAGGCATAAACCTAAAAATTATATATCACTTATTAGTTTTTTAATTGCCAAGTCTAGGGTCACATAGTATAGCAGAGATAAGATTGTAAACTTATAAGCTTGCAGCTTCAAGTCCAACTCCCAAATCTATAGGCTATACAGTTGATACAAAAAATGATATTACAGATGAGAAATAAAAAAAGAAACATCATTACGACTATTTTCATCACTACAGTTGTCAAATCCTCATCAAGTTTCAACATTTAATGCAGCAAAGTCTTCACTGCTTCACCAAAACTTAATTTGCCAAAAGAATAAGATCTGTTAATAAGGCTGGATTGGTCATAAACTTGAAATTTCACCTGAAGGATGACTCTCTTATTACATTTTAGATCTTGTATTTTTGCATGTATTACTTTATGTCTTTAAAAGCACAGTTGCCAACATTAAGCCAATCATAGTTCAGGATATCTTCAACAAGATACACTCGTATAAGTGCCTGTAATGTTTTAACCTCTGGTAAAACAAGCCAAAAAACATTCACTTTTTTCTCAACAAGAAAAAAATGTTATTACACGTAACAAACATGTAAAGTAAATCCCAAAAAATCTATATAAATACAGAAAGAAAGGTATGTCTAGTGTCCACTGCTGCACAACAGCAGATTTAGTACTTGTCCTTTGTGAGATATGTTTTGAAGCAGTCACAAAACGCACAGACCAACATTGCAATTGGGACAGCAGAAACATGTTTCTTTGCACACTTTTTTTATTGCACTATTTTTTCTGTTGCTAGCATAGGAGATTGCAGAATGCCAGTACCTGATCCTCACCACAAACGTCTCCATTGTGTTACTGTGGGAGCAAAGCTTAGCGACTTCCACATTTCCCCGGACATGACCATTGACATTTGCTATAATTATAAACAGTGCTTAGGAGGACGATGTCTTTGATGTTCTTTCCCTTGATTGCAATTGTTTTGCCTTTTCCGTCATGCAGCTGCTGTCGCACCACAGTGAAGCTTCACGTGGCCGAAGTCATCAGGCTCATCATGGGAGTTCAGTCGTACAGTGATGTATGCATCAATTTCATTATCTGTGTCAACATCTGATAACCAATTCACACCATCACCACTACGGCTTGAGTCAACCAATGGTTCAGTTTCAGTTCTAAAATTGGCTTTATGGTTTCTCAATTGTTATACTCATGAATATTGAGGGGTTATAATAAAGTGGCACATCACACAGAAATATTCATGATTTTTTGCAGTACAATGTTATTTCAACCATTCAGGCATAACATTGTAAAGCAGACCATTACATTCATCCCGAGTCGAACTCTGGCTTAATTGTAATAACATAACATTCTGAGCTCAATTCACACTTAGGGTTAACACCAAGGAGGTTAAACATGACTGAAAATTGTTGGGCATGTTACATTTACTGACAGAGTGCCAACCTTCTAGCAAGGCTCACCCCTTTTGTCACAGCAAATAATGTTCTGCGTGACAGAGGCAGTGCTGTATAGTGGGTTAACAGGTATGGCATGTTCAACTATAATCTCTGCCCTTTTTTATTTTTTTAAATCTTTTTTACATTCTGTTGTTGCACATAAAACACGACATATCAAACTGACAAACTCCTCTTCTGTTTGTGACATCTAAAACACCCGCATTCCTTATTCCCTGTTGTTGCATTATTATATGCATTGTACTTCCGACGGAGCATTAGTTGGCTGTCAGCTCTCACACATCTATGACTAAAGACAACAAGTCACAGACTAGTTGGAATATGTTACTGGGTATTTCACATTATGCGACTGCCTGCAACTTGATAAAATTATATAATTGAAGGATACAATTGAAAATTGCTGAGAAAGTCACATAATGTGACATGGCTTTAAGGCAGGGGTGTCAAACTCCAGGCCTGGAGGGTCGCAGTGGCTGCAGGTTTTCATTCTAACTCTTTTCCCAACCAGTGACCACTTTTCACTGCTAATTAGCTTCTTTTCCCTTCATTGTAATAGCCCTGTTTTAAGGTTTCAGTCCTCCAAATTGAACGGAAATGAGACATGAAATGAGCAAATAGATGACCAGCTAAGCTTCAAACCAATTTCTTAATGAGAAACCAATTCTTGCTGATAATTAAACTTGTTATTTAATTCCATGGCCTGTTGCTGCTCTTATTCTGCCACAGCAGACATTTCCAAAACTGTTGACTTTCTGTTTTAAGAACGCTGTCAAAATGTTTTGGTGAGCTGAGAGATCAACCTTACTGAGACCTCCACGTTTCTTTATTTTCAGATATTGTGCGATGGGCACAGGTGAGCTGGTCATGTGGTGGCTTGTTTTGTGTCTCATTATTGTTTGGCTGCTAATTAAGGAAAAAGAAACAACTAAGGGGGCCTGAGCCAGGCTAGTTAAGACTAAAGCAAAAGAAGTTAATTAGCAGCAAAAACTGGTCACTAATTATGAATGAAAACTTGCAGCCACTGTGGCCCTCCACGACCGCAGTTTGACATCCGTGCTTTAAGGTGAAAAAGAACAATAACAAAAGCAATAAGTAATACTCTAGCTTTTAGCATCAAGAAGGTTTCTATGCAAAATAAAAGTGTGTGGTTTTTCTTCTCTCAGCATGTATAAAAATGGACTGATAACATTGGAAGAATGGTAAATTCTAATCACTATCCAGAAATAAAATGGAAAAAAATATAATCAATGCTAAAGAAATCACTGATTTCCACTTCACACAATAAAGATCACAATGCCACAAAATGACTCTTATGGGGGGAAAAAAACATACTTGTTAGATTGTGTAATCAACAAGCATTGTTAAAACCTGTCAATACATTCTCTTGCAATAGCTTTTGATATGCTTTGCTGAATTTAGTCATTTTCTTTAGAAATCAATGGGTGTAAGGACACAGGCAATATTGGACCACCAGCCACAAAAAGAAACAATCATTATCAAATGCACATTACTACAAAAGAGTCAAACATGATAAAAGTTAAGATGTCACATATATAAAAGGAAGGTGTGCAAAAAAAAAAATCCTCTGTTTTAAGGAAAGTAAAAAATCACATTAAAATTCATTATTTGTATAAAAAGATGAGCAATGATATTTTTGCTTCTATCATTTAAGGAGCAATGATGACTACGGTTTGTTTTGGTAGCCTAATTCTTTGAAGTGTTTTTTTGAGAGTTTTATGCAAAAGGAGTTGTTTTTATTTAGGTCTAACACAATTCTCATGAAGGTCCCATTTAAATCTTCGATGTTACGGAGAATACGCAAACTTGTGATATAAAGCAAAAAACAAATATTGCTTAATGTATTGTTACACACGCGTGCTTAGGGGACAGCTAAAGGGTGCAACACGGGGCGTAAAAGATTTCAGGAAAAGGGTTGGCAACCAGTATTAATGCCTTTTCTCTTTCCTCTTTCAGACCCACGGTCAAAGTCAAAATTCGGCACTTCCCTTCCTTCTCAGATGACCTTACTTCCATCCCATCCTGATGACCTCAAATTCTACTCATACCAATGACATCATTTCATTTCCTGCCATTTTTGTATAAAACTGACCTGACTGTCATACTCATTTGTCTTTTGTTATTTTGCAGAAAAGACCAGTTTCAGTCCTAACTGATTACTCTTCAACAATTTACAGGGCAAATTCCCAAATCTTTGTTTTTGTTTGACTCCAATCCTTTCACAACTGGCATAGTCGGCATGATCCAAGCGCAAGGAAGATGACTGTAGAACAGGACCTGAACTGTCACTATATATTATCCACCATCATGGCCAAACTGCAATGGGTGAAAGTCGGTGCCATGCTCAGCCAAAGTGTCGACGGTGCTGAACACCCGGTGATATTCCTCAGCCAGAAATTGCTATATCGGGAGACCAGGTATGCAGTGGTTGAACGAGAATCCCTGGCCATTAAATGGGCCATGACTCCGCCACAGTACTACCTTCTGGGTAGTGAGTTCACCTTGGTCACTGACCGCAACGCTTTACAGTGGATGGCCATATATCCACAGGAGTCGAACCTACAGGTCACGTGGTGGGTTTTAGACCGACAAGCTTATAGATCCAAGGTAATTTATCATTGGGGTTCTTTCTAAACCAATGGTGATGCCCTTTCTTGTGTCTACGACCTCTCGGTTTGGGAGGCCCAGACCCATGAGGGGGTTCATGTCACACATGCGTGCATAGGGGACAGCCAAAAGGGTCCAACACAGGGCGTAAAAGACATCAAGAAAAGGATTGGTAATGAGCATTAATGCCTTTTCTCTCTGCTCTTTCAGATCCACGGATGCCAAAACTCGTTATTCCCCTTTCTTCTCAGATGACCTCACTTCTATCCCATCCCGATTACCTCACTTCCGTCTCAAACCAATAACATCATTTTATTTTCTGCCATTTTTGTATAAAACCAGCCTGATTGTCATACTCATTTGTCTTTTGTTGTTTTGCAGAGGGACCTGTTATAGCCATAATTGACTACTCTTCAACAATGTATGGGGCAAATCCCCAAATCTTTGTTTTCGTTTGACTCCAATCCTTTCACAGTATATAAATCAGTCTTTCCATTGCTTTATTTTAGTTATATAATGTAATATCACATGACACATTTCCATTAGAATACAAAATAAAAAGGAACCAGAATATTAAATAGAACCGGGCTATTAGGCCAGTCTTAATTGCCTTCCCATTACAAGAAAGAACTATTAAATAATTGTTATTTAAACAATGATTTCATCAAGCAAGAGTGATTAGTGATATCTGGATTGGAAGCCAGTTCCCCACATCTTGTAGCCATGCCCCTTTGGCTTGATTAATTTAACACTTTAATAAAATTCTACTTTACCTGGTGGTGTTGTACAGTTTTAATACTGGCTTTGAAGTCAGAGTACAGTTGGAATTTATCTAGGTCTCTTTGTTTGGTTGTATTTTCATCTTTTTGTTCTTTCAATGCTGTTTTTGACAACACAGAATGGATGGTAAGATAGTTCATTTCACACCTGATCAAAATAAAACAAAGAACATGAATGTGTTGGAAACTCCCGCCAAAAAGTTTTAATATTTAAGAAAATACAAAGTGCAGTACCCTAGACTAATATTGACCAGGAAAGGTACCATACAAACACATAAATGTAAAATAAAACAACTATGTTTCAATTGCATGGTTTCTCAGTGTCACGATTTAGACTAGGCTCTGCTCTTAGCTTCATTTTTTATCTCATTTTGTTCGTTTCTATTTTCCCACATCACCGCCACATTTGTTTGTCTTCAATTTAAAAATGCAATCCCATAAGCCTATAGTTTCCTTTTCATGATTTGCACTGGTTTTTCCAAAGGTGCGCTTTTAACAATATTTTAGCAAAAAACGTGTTATGCGTGTTTTGAGCACACAACTGGATAACTAACATGTGGATTATGCAACATGAGTAATATAAGAATTTTTTAATCTTTCTTTCCTCGTGTACATATTTCATATTGTTTGCCATTGTAGACCACTGGTCAATCACTATTGTTTAGAACACATTGGTAGATCGAAAGCCTTTTTTCTCTCCATTCTGCAAGTTAAAAGTTTTTACTCAACCACCATTACAAAGAAAATGGGATAAGTAACATCTGAAGAAATACCACTTTTGGGTAAAGTATTCCTTTAAATCTACCTCTTTAGAGTCTATTCCCTGTGTGGCTCTATGCAACACGTTTGACTTGTGTAGGCTTTGTAGTAACGTTAAAAATATGCATTTTTGTAACATGTTACATTCAAAATGTAAAGTAATAATGGCTGCTTGAAAAATGTTACATTCAAAATATAAAGTAACTGATAATGGTTGTTACCATGAAGGTTCTAAAAGATTAAAGAATACCTTGGGTATGCAGATTTGTATTTTCTATAAATTAATTTGAACTTCGGCATTTTAATACTTTCTTGTTTGTCATGCCACTGAAGAAAATATGCAAAGTAGACAAACTGCACTAATTAAGCATACAAGTAAGAATTTCACTGTAAATGCGGAAATGTAAACACCACTACTAGTCACTGGTCAGATGAATAAAAGTAGTATCTGCAAAGCTTACATCCACCACCAGAGGGCACAAGAGACCAGTATTGCAGGGCCTTTCAACTTAACTCCCGACGTAAAACATTCTGCAAAAATACCATTGACATTTGAAAATAACATTGCATTGTTCCTAAAACAAAAAATTATAAACATTGATTATCAGATTGAGAATTATTAAAGTATAAAATGAAAAATAATACATACAGTCCTTTAATGTAGTGGATTGTGTCTTTGTCCTTTGCAATTATGTCTGCCAAAATCTGCTGAACCCCAGCTTCAACTTCAGCTAGTGCTGCACAGCCTAAACAAAAGCAATACAATTAACAGGGATGTAAAATGGTGTGAAGAAATGTGGTTTTCTTCATTAAGACCAATGTATCCCAATTTAAAGGTACACCTTATTTCCATATACATCCTTTAACTGATACTCAGAACAGCAAGATGAGCAATTAACTTTGAATTGTAATAAATAACAGTACAACCGACACTTTTAAAGATAACCAGTAGCACACTGCTAAACAGTTTCCTACTGTATGCTGGAGGACTTTTTTGCTTAGACATTTTTAAAGATCCCTTGTAAAATAAAATTGAGCCAATATACAAAACATTACTGCCTACTAAAATTAGGTTTTAAAATTATCACACCAAAAAGACTATTCCAACATTCATTGTAATGAATGCTTTGCAACATTTACGAAAAACAAATAAAATGCCCATCTATCACATTTTAAAATTATTTCTTCTTAAAAAAAAAAAAACACATACACAATTTACAAACCAGCTAAAACCTCATTCTATATAATGAAAAATGTCATTCTCTTATTTCTGCAAAGCCCTATACACATTCTTACACAAACACATACTGCAAATCGGTTTCATAAATAACAGAATTATTGAATCATGTCCAAGGAAGCATGCTGGGAAATGTAATGATGCATTTATATGACCGCATGTGCCTTGCTAGTTGGAAGGACAAAGCTGGAATTAAAAGAACACACACATTAACATTATTTTGAATGCATACTTAGTACGGTAACATCTTTCAATTTACTAACAGGAAAAAACCTACATAAGATTTTACAGGAATAACTTGGATGAGCTTACATTGTAGAGCCAAAGTTTAGAAAGGCAGCTAGTACCAAAATGACGTTAGAGCACACTTACCTGGAGTATCAGGCTTTATATAGGAATGCAGGTTGAGATCCTGTGGATTTTCAAGTAAAGCCAAGGCAGCTGGTTCTAGGCCAAGTTCTCTTGCCCGCCTGGCCTTTGTCAGCTTGCTCCCTTTCTTGTAGGGTGCATACTAACCAAAAACATAAAATTGAGACAATTGAGAATGGCTATGTATTTTTACCATAAGCAATCATATGTAAAAGTTAATATGATGTGCAAATTAGTCATGTTTACTTTAACCTCTTTATTTTTGTGTGTTCACATTAAAAAAAAGTGTATGTAACATTCTTTTTTTGGAAAAAAAAAAACTGTGTAAAAGACCTGGACGAAATATACACAAACCTACTGGAAACTCCAGTAAATTCAGTTGTAAATGCTTTTCTGGTTGCTTAGGGCTTCTAAGACTGTTAAGTAATAAGGCCACATTTTAAGCCACATTATCACCTAGGGAAGAAGGAAACAGCACTTCAATGTCAAAAAACCAAGGTAGGACTACTGTAAAAATTGTATTAGTGCAAAGATAGGATGGCCAGTGGTAGCTCCGAGGCTAGGGATCTGCACTGGCAATCGGAAGTTTGCCGGTTGAAATCCCGTAAATGCCAAAAAGGGACTCTGCTCTGTTGGGCCCTTGAGCAAGGCCCTTAACCTGCAATTGCTGAGTGCTTCGAGTAGTGAGAAAAAAAGCTATATAAATATATATAAATGCAAAGAATGAAGAAAGACATTTTGGAATATTTATCTCCATACCTTTATGGTTACTTGTTTGTTAAACAGTGATCCCTCGTTATATCGCACTTCGACTTTCGCGGCTTCACTCTATCACGGATTTTAAATGTAGGCATATCTAAATATATAATCACAGATTTTTCGCTGGTTCGCGGATTTCTGCGGACAATGGGTCTTTTAAATTTATAGTACATGCTTCCTCAGTTGTTTTGCCCAGTTGATTTCATACAAGGGACACTATTGGCGGATGGCTGAGAAGCTACCCAATGAGAACATGTATTATGTATTAAATAAAACTCCTCAATGATATACGATATGCTTCCCGCATGGTGCTTTGCACACTTAAAAGCCCGAACAGCACCTATTGATTTTTGATTGTTTGCTTGTCTCTGTCTGTCTCTCTCTCTCACTCTCTCTGACATTCTCTGCTCCTGACGGAGGGGGTGTGAGCAGAGGGGCTGTTGGCACACTGGCCTGGACGATATGGACGCTCCTCTAAAAAATGCTGAAAGACTACCTTCACATTGCTCACTTCCTCGCGGCTGCTTTGTCAGGCGGCGATTCGCATACTTAAAAGCACCGATTGATTTTTGATTGTTTGCTTTTCTCTCTCTGTCTCTCTCTGACATACTCTGCTCCTGACGTGCACTCCTTTGAAGAGGAAGATATGTTTGCATTCTTAATTGTGAGACGGAACTGTCATCTCTCTCTTGTCATGGAGCACAGTTTAAACTTTTGAAAGAGAGACAAATGTTTGTTTGCAGAGTTTTAAAGTCCCTGTCTCTACAACCTCCTGTGTTTCTGTGCAAATCTGTGACCCAAGCGTGACAAAATAAAAATACCAATTTTTACTTTGCGGATTTTCACCTTCGCGGGGGGTTCAGAAACGCAACCCCAGCGATCGAGGAGGAATCACTGTATATAAAACACACCATTTGTTAGGGCCATAGTCCTTGAGATGAGACTGAGATGGACCATTAGCAACTGAGAAGGTAGATGAGACTTTAAAGTACATAAAATGAACAGTATTTATCAAAAGAGGAAATAATTAAAGTGTCACATCTCATTCAATAATATAAATAAATATCCAATAAAATAATGCTAATAGAAAACATTGTCTTCAGGAGTGCAACAAATAATCCAAATTAAAATCCATTCCCATTGTAATCCATTTCCTTTTCAGGACATCAGAACAAATCCGTCCTGCAAAGACTTCAGCAGACATTCTGCCAGCTCGATCAATGCCCGCAGAACCCTACACTTGAAAGGTGAGATTATAAGTGCAGGTATATATAAATTTAAGCAGTGTTTAACTGTCAATACCTATTGTGTGAGTGAGTGTGTGTTCATATATTTAAATTTACCTTTTTTATTTGGCCGACAGCTGTATCCAAGGCGACTTGACAACATTTATGATACAACTGGTTGCATTTCTTTTGGTGTTCCAATTGGAGCACAGGCAGGCCAAGTGACTTGCTCAGCGTCACACAGTGTAAGTAGTGGGATCTGAACCTACAGCCTCATGGTTTGCAGTCCAATGCCTTAACCACTACACCGCACTACCGCCATGTACAGTAAACATTTTCCGGTTGTTAGAGAAATGGTGAAAACTACATTTTTTAATAGGTCTTGTTTCAGATAGAAACATTACAGAGAAAATGAAACAATAAGACAGCTTTGACAAGAATCATTTGAATTTCTTTTATGCCATATGCATTATGGATAAATAGTTCTGTAAAAAAAATGATTTTGGTATTTTTATGGTCACTGAGTAATAAGCCAGCAGAATTTCATTTTGTTTGTTAAAATAAGCAGTTAGCACCTGTGGTCTATAGCTTAATTATAAAAAATACACCTTAATATAGGACGTAAGGCTTCTGTGGGTCTGGTTATGCAGAAGTTTAGTGCAAAAATATTTTTAAAGGGATAAAAGGGGGAAAAGAAAATCAGATCATTATCAGAATCCACAGATCAAGTAATATGAAATCAGTGATTAGGAACAGCCTTGAAAAACCAAAATCAGAGCATCCCTACCTGCTTGATTAAAAAATGTGACTAGACATCAATTAGAAAGAGTTCTAAGTGGTAATAGTAATATAATGTAGGGGACATTTGACAGAGTTGTGCTCAGCACACTCTGAAATAGTAAAAAATATTACTCACCACATGATCTAGCTCATCAGGGGTCCTGCAGTTTAGCAGTGAATTTTGTAAATCAGCTGTCAACACTCCTTCTTTCTTCAAAGTCTGGATCACTGTGTGAACTTTTTTTGCGATGGTCCTTAGTAGGGGAGAAAAATATATCACGTGGGTGTGTATACACAGTGGTTTAAAATGGATCATTTAAAAATGATTCAGATCCATTGGTAAAATCCAGGCAAGCATGCAATTTTTTTGGAATGTACATCTGATACAGAAACAAGAAATTAAGAAATCCCATTGAAATTAATAGCAAAGCTAATTCCACTTTGGCTTTGCTGCCACCATGTGAATAAAAGAAGTATAACATACCAAATATTAACCGTTAAATTATATTAAACCATGTAATGTGACTTTTAAAGACAGTAATGCTTCGCATAAAGAGTCTAAATTGACAGAGTATGAGTGGGTGTTAGTATTTGCTCCCTAGGCTTAGATAAACATTTAGATATAATGAAAGCAACATCAAGACTGATTGTGACTAAATACACTTTAAGGAATACTCCACCCAAAAATTCTACATATAATTTTTTAACATGTTAACTCATCCTATGTAGTTTGAGCAATGACTGAGAAAAAATTTTAATCTCATGCCAAGTCATTAAATTATACACATATGTATTTCTTTGCTCAATTAAATAAATAACTGATGATCCACTAATAAGACGACTGTTTAATAAATAATTGTAGAAAATGAAATTAGTCCACAAAAAAGTAACCTCCTTCCCACAGGATTGCACTTTTGAACTGAAGATAGGACTGCTCACCAGTAAATGAACGGGAGAATAAGATCTTTTATTCAAAATCAGCTTGACCAAAACAGTCTTCTATCATGAATCCTAAAAAATGCATAGAATTTCTAATTTCAACCCTGATCCCTATAAGTAAATAAAAGCATGCCATAAGGAAATATCTGGAAGTCACACATTTATAATTAAATCAACAAGATGATAATCAATCCATAGGATTGTAATATGTACATTACTGTTTTTAAAGTATAAAACGCAAAAAATATATTTTTACCACACCTTTACACCTGAATTGGACCATAAATTTACCACAAGTACACAGAACACAGTCTGTTGTTTCATTATTCAACCATTAAATCAGAATTGCAAGCACATTTATCTTCAAAAGGTACGATTTTCTTTCAAGTAGTATTTGGCACAACACAGGGTTCCTAACTATGAAGAAATCTTTCATGGGGCCAAATCAGTGTCTTATCCCAACACAACAACACACAGTCAACTCACCCATCAACTGGTCTCCAGACCGAAATATACAAATTACTTATAAAGGATATTGAAGGCTGATGCAGATAAAGAGAATCAAGTACTAAAAGATGGATATACATACTCAATGATACCAAAATGGACTTTTCGACTATGACTATGAAGTGGAATGGTACTGTCCTAATGAGCATACACCTCTGTTGAAATACTAGCCGGGCTACACTCTCTTGTTATGTGTGGTGGGGTTGAGACTCATAGTTTTTCCTCCACCATAACCAAGACAAGCCTAAATGATAATTCTAAACTAGCACTGGTCTGTACCTGTGTGTTGATACTTACACAGCATCTTGCTTTCTTCAATACTGTAAAGGAAAACCAAATTAAAAAAGTAAAAAGGGTGGGAATAAGCACACAATATGGCTTTGGGTGGATACCTAAGAAATATAAAACATTAAATACAATATATAAGGAATCAACCAGGAATGTGGGCACCTTTACTGGAAACAACTCTAAATCTTACAATGTAATACGATATATAGGCAGTCCCAGGGTTACATACAAGATATGGACTGTAGGTTTATACTGAAGTTGAATTTAGGGGTAATTGACGACTGTAATCTGAATTTTAAATTGCATGTTCATCAGACCACTAGGACAGCATTTTTTCACCTAAGAAACATAGCAAAAGTTAGACCTCTTATATCTTTGAAAGATGCTGAGAAATTAGTTCACGTGTTTGTTTTCAGTCGACTAGATTACTGTAACGCACACCTCTCAGGACTACCCAAAAAAGACATAAATCACTTGCAACGAGTGCAGAATGGAGCTGCTAGAATCCTAACTAGGAAAAGAAAATCCGAACACATTTCTCCAGTTTTGATGTCACTACACTGGTTACCTGTGTCATTCAGGATTGACTTTAAAAATTCTGCTTATGGTTTATAAAGCCTTAAATAATCTCGCTCCATCTTATATATCGGAATGTCTGACACCTTATATTCCAAATCGTAACCTCAGATCCTCAAATGAGTGTCTCCTTAGAATTCCAAGAACAAAACTTAAAAGAAGTGGTGAGGCGGCCTTCTGCTGCTATGCACCTAAAATCTGGAATAGCCTGCCAATAGGAATTCACCAGGCTAGTACAGTAGAGCACTTTAAAACACTGCTGAAAACACATTACTTTAACATGGCCTTTTTATAACTTTAATTTAACTTAATTTAACTTAATCCTGATACTCTGTATGTTCAATTCATCATAATAACTATTCATAGTGGCTCTAAAATCCGTACTGACCCCTACTCTCTCTTCTGTTTCTTTTTTCCGGTTTCTTTGTGGTGGAGGCCTGTGCCACCTCCACCTACTCAAAGCTTCATGATGCTCCAACAATGATGGATGGATTAAAAGGCAGAAGTCTACATGACCATCATCATCAAGTCCTTCCGTGAGAACCCTAAATCCAAAGAGGACTGTTTCATTTACGTTAGATAGAATGCCCAGAGGGGACTGGGCGGTCTCATGGTCTGGAATCCCTACAGATTTTATTGTTTTCTCCAGCCGTCTGGAGTTTTTTTTTGTTTTTTCTGTCCCCCCTGGCCATTGGACCTCACTCTTATTCTGTTAATTAATGTTGACTTATTTTGTTTTCTTATTGTGTCTTTTATTTTTCTATTCTTTAATATGTAAAGCACTTTGAGCTACTGTTTGTATGAAAATGTGCTATATAAATAAATGTTGTTGTTGTTGAATTTGTATGTAAGTCGGAACAGGTACATTATTTTAATAACTGCTATTGTTGACCGACTGTAACCAAGTGCTCTGCCAATGAATGATGGAGTTTCACCCCTCTCTGACCTTTTTATTATTTGTACTTTATTTTCAATGGTGATGGTTTTTCTCTTCTTTACTGTATCACCAGCACTTGCATCAGATTTGTGTTTCAGAGACATTCTTGAAGGGTGAAGACAAAAGGTTAAGATGAGCTCTTCTGCACAGCACTGTCCACGCTATCACAGAAGGAAGGCACCCGTCGTCAATACGTCCGATGTACCGACAAGAGACAACTTCCTGATATATGCGTAACAGTACAAGCAGGCTTGCTATTGAGAATGAATGGGGGCATCAAGGGGCGGTACACCACCAGCCCACCTCAGTCACCTCCACTACAGTATGCTGCCTGAATTGTCCGCCCACCAAGAACGAACACGGTGCAGCGAAAGACATGTAGTGAAATCGCCCACCACCGCCCCCATTCAACAGGCAGCCATCCGAGGCACGCTACAATGTTACCCTCCGCCGCCCCAATCACCCTCAATGGCCTCCGTTCAGCCACAACTGGGTCACCGCTTGCAGCATTACCAGCCACCCACCGAGATTGAACGGGGCAGCCATGTGTGGTGGGCGGGCAGTGAAATCGTTTGCCGCCGGGAGCTGCCCGATGGACACTACACTGCGCGAGCAGCGAAATCACCCCCTCTAGCCACTGCTTGCAGCATCACCAGCCGCCCACCACACGTCTGCCCAGTTCATTATTGGTGGGCAGCTGGTGATGCTGCGTCCCCAGGCCGAAGAGGATGGCGCGGCAGTTACTGAGGCGCATGCGTCGCAGCTGGGGCCCTGTTCGTATGTTGTAGGTCGGATGTCCATAACATGGGGACTACTGTATTGTAAAGTTCATCAACTACACCCTGCACTGAACAAATACAACCTAAATTAATTAGACCAAAAAAAAATTAGATGATTTTCACCCTCTTTATATAAACAGTGACAAGCAAGAAAACAAAATTTCCTGCTCAGGTCTGTTGATGTCTTATTAGGGCAGAGAAGTGGCTATCTGGCTAAAGGATTTGGGCTGGTAACTTGAAGGTTGCTGGGTGGAATCCTGGCAGGGACATAAGGAATGCTAAGCAAGGACCTTAACCTGCAATTGCCTCGGGGGTGCTGTACAAATAGATGACCCTGCGCTCTAAACCCAAAACCTTCTGGAGAGCAAGTTGGGGTATGTGGAAAAAATGACAAATTCCTAATACAAGAAATTGTATATAGTGAATACAGGATTAAAAATCTCTAAAAAAAAAAAAAAAATTAAATAAATAAATTCTCCAGAACTCCATATATTTTATTTTCTCGACAACAGCAAAGCTGACTGCAGTAGAAGTCGTATGGCTCATTCTTCCATCACCAACTTTAGTATGACAAGCCGACTCAACATTAACACCAAGCCTCTTCAACAGTACAACATCTTGTGTAAAAACAAGAATGGGTCGAGGAGGTTTAGCTTCATGAAAAATGATTGGAAATACATTTTTGAGAGCTTTGAACTATTCATTTAGTTTATGTTACCACTGATCAAGGGGTGTGCTCAGTCCTCTTTGAAATTTTTCTCTTTCCTCGGCATTAGCATACTCTTGTATGTTCTTTGCATATTTGTTTATTTAAAATTGGATGACTAAAATTTTTAACTCCTACATAGTGGACATTTTTTGTGAGCAAGTTGTGGGTATGCATGGCAAAACTTGACCCACATTTCAATGCACTTAGCATTAGCCTCTAACCAACAAAAGAGATTCAACCACTTTCTCTGAAAAGCTCACTTTTCTTTTTACTGCCTGAATTTTCAGTTGGGATACTGTGATAATCACTGACATTTTCTATCTGTCTGGAGTAACAACCTTCCAAGAAAAGTAAATGAGAAGCAGAAATTAAATGTTTTGTTTGAACAGCTAAAATAAATAAATGTGGTTGAAACTCAACCCAAACCACTAGGCACAGAACCATATAAAACATCAGTGAGTTGTTTCTTTTAAAGGCTTTCTGTCTTCCTTTTATTCTCTCTTCCTTGATTTTCAGCTCATACTCTGCTGCACCATGTTGACCATTTAAAAGCAGTGCCATGCTCAAGTCACGTAGCTCTCTGCAACAAAGCCATGTCTGCAAAAATGATGGCAAACAGACTTAAAAATTATAATAACTAATCAGAAGAAATTTAAAAATTCAGAAGATAAACTAAAATGTTCTCAAAGGACAAGAGTACTCAAAAATAACAAGAAACCCAATAAAAGAGCAAGGTAAGCAGTTAAACAAAAATATACAAATCACTGTAGCACAATATAGGCCAAATTATAACAGTATCCCTGATGAGGTAGGCAAATAGCTGCAAAATCTTTACGGTAATATAACGTAACTAGTCATCCCCTTCGGCTTCCTCCGCATATTAGTGAAACAGGTCAGCTCTCTACTCCTGACGTCACTCTTCCCCTTCCCCTCTGCCTGCAGCCGGCTAATCTTGGATTAGCGCGAATATATCGCTCCTGATATGCAAACTGTGATTCTTAGCGCAATGAGAGAAGTCGCAAAATCAACCGGAATGTTCAAGCAAATTACAGAAAAAAAAAGATCTAAATCCATTAAGTAGTTCTCTCTTTCACTAACTAAGCAGAGTTAAAGTTACAGTCTCCCGAGGCAGAACTGATACTTATACGATGAGAAAGTTGCAAAATCACGAAAGTGAGGAGGGTCCCGCACCCACTCCCTGCAGCCTTGATGAGTCTCTCTCGGATTCATTCAAATAAAAATCGGTACATGTTTGTCACACAAAATGTTTCTGCATTAGAACTGATACTTAGCACGATGAGAAAGTTGCAAAATCAACGAAACGTTCAAGCAAATTATAGAAAAAAACCCAATCTAAATTCTGTTAAGTAGTTCTCTTGTGAAAAGCGAACAGACATAAAAAACAGGTCTAAAAAACTGCAAGAAATTTCGTGCTTGGACCATAAAATTTTTAAAACCATTTCTTAGCAAGCACCTATGGGCCAAGGATAATCTACATTCCAGATTTCAAGTGCAACAGGACAATATATATATATATATATAGATATATTATATAGATTCTTGATACAAAATTCTGCGCCAAAATTCCTACAATGCACAAATTGTATACCAATCCTTTTGGAGTTAAAACTTTCCTCAATTGTAAAAATTAAGGACAGTGTATATATATATATATATATATATATATGTGTATATATATATATATATATATGTATATATATATATATATATATATATATATATATATATATATATATATATATATATATATATATGTATATATATATATATATATATATATATATATATATATATATATATATATATATATATATATATATATATATATATATATATATATATATATATATATATATATATATATATATATATATATATATATATATATATATATGTGTATATATATATATATATATATATATATATATATATATATATATATATATTATATAGATTGTTGATTTTCAATTTTCAACTTTTACA
Organism: Polypterus senegalus; assembly: GCF_016835505.1. Lineage (NCBI taxonomy): Eukaryota > Metazoa > Chordata > Cladistia > Polypteriformes > Polypteridae > Polypterus > Polypterus senegalus. The sequence continues at coordinate 87,333,706 of NC_053169.1, read as the reverse complement.
GTGTAAAAATTACATTTACACGGTTATGACAGAAAAATCCTATGCATGCATGCATATTTGTTGGACAACTTATGTCAACCGCTTAGAACAGACAATTTTGGCAAATTTTATACCTCTCTATTTGCATATGTTACTTATAAAACAACATCTATCCATCCATTCATCCATTACCCAACCCGCTATATCCTAACTACAGGGTCACGGGAGTCTGCTGGAGCCAATCCCAGCCAACACAGGGCGCAAGGCAGGAAACAAACCCCAGGGAGGGCACCAGCCCACCGCAGTTTTATAAAACATTTTTTTCTTAACAAATAAAGAAACAAACAATCACCACACTTTGGCAACCGTTCTAAATTTGCTTATGTACTTAACAGATGCTTTCTGGTCAGTAAAAAAAAAAAAAGAACAGACAGATTGGGTCACAAAGTCTCTCTAACCGAGGGCTCAGAGAGACTCAAAACACCTTATACCTTTGTTATGAAACAGATCTCCTGTGTGCTGACACACAGACTTCCATGACAATGCTTTCTTTCCATGGTGCCAGACAACTGAGATTTTTCTCAAAATTTCAAAGACCCATCCTGTGTTTGTTGCTGAACTCTTATCTTTGTGGAGCCTACCCTTTTGGACTTTCCTTCTAGACCTCCATCAGTGGACTCTAAGTCTAGCTTAGCTTAAAGACTTGCCTCTCCTTTCTCACATTTCAATCAACGTGACTGCAATTGTACCTTAAATTCTATTCTTCAAGTTTATTAATAATGATTCTGCCATATAGTCATCTCAGGATGTTTATTTCATACACTGGACTATTCAGTCATTCTTTACATAAGGACAATATGGGGAGATGGAGAGAGAGAGAGAGAGAGAGAGAGAGAGAGAGAGAGAGAGAGATAGAATTCTCTTCACGTTTGAAATGGAAATCGCGTATTACCACGCGAAACAGAAATTATGTATGACCACAGAAAATATTATAATACAGGAACTAATCACTTAGTTTGTGTACGCCATTTTTATAGTGCCTTTACAAATTATTATTTGTGGGAGAGTTATTTTACTGATATTGAAAAGAAGTAAACACAAACACGCCGATCTATCCCATAGACGTGCGCCCCGCGTCGACCTCTCCCAGCCCACCTCTCTGGACTCCAGTGCTGAGCCATCCGCCGCCAGGCGCATTCTGACAGAGAAGTTTTATTTATTCGTCCAAGTGACTGTCGCGGAAACTGACACATTCTAACTTTTTTTTAATTGTCAGTACTTGATAGTAGAAGAGATGAAAAAAACAGCTTTGCGTCTTTCTACTTTTTAACTGCGCCGAACTGTAGAAGACTGCCTTCAGCGGCGAGGGGTCGTGACAACAAAGTGGACGCTAGAAAGCACGGAATGTCGGGCTGCTCTGCTGGGTCAACAGCTTCGCAGTTTCAGGCAGCGTCCTCTCTTTTCGCACCGTTTGTGACACTTAGAGTGCCCCGTCGGCTCCTTGGACAGTGGAAATCTTTGCGAATGAGTGTGATTGGCGCCATCGAAGCATGACTCTCTTGGTAAATTGCGGTGCACAGCTACTTACTGTCCCTTAAGGTGAGTTCAGGTCACTAAAACCCCGCAACATTCAAGGTTGCTTTTGTGATGAATTCTTTTAAGAAGATGGAGGGTTTACATCTAAGAATATGTACCGACCTTTTCATGTAAAGTATTGGACTTGGGAATTGTTTGGACCTTCTGTCCGTTAAGCACGGAAGGGCAGCGTCCACATTTCTCAGAATAATTTTTCTCTTAAATCACAGGCACGTAGTGCAAGGTTGTCAAGCAGGTAGTTTACCCGAAACCACTGCAGTAGTACTCAATGTAGCTTTACTTCTTAAATGTTAATGTTTAACTGTTTAATAATTTATACACTTCTTATACATCATTCAAATTCTCTTACGGAAATGTTTTACTGTTTGATAATTTATACGTTTCTTATATGTTTTTCAAATTCTTTTATCAAAATGTTTTACTACTTAATAACTTATTTTATAATACTACATTTTATTTTTTTCCCTTGAACTCAGTGAGCGAAGCCACTGGGTAATCAGCTAGTCAGCTTATAAAGACTCTGTGTTGATCTGGCCTTAGTATGTATTTAGGGTTTAGCATTGCTGCAGTGTATCTCAGAGCCACAGACTAGCAGCCAGTCGGGACTAACACTAAATGCAGTTGCAGAGTGCTTCTTGAAATGTGAGAAGGGGAACAAAGTTACATACTAGCTTAGCCCACTTTGTGAGCAGGTTTAACAGATTTATTACAGTGGGTAATGTTACAAAATTAATTCTGCACAAACCTGTTACAGACGCGATAGAGCACAAATATGCCATTAAAAGTATGGAAACAATATTATATACTTTGAATCAAGTATAGCATGATACTGAATCGCATGCATTTAACTCAATGCCAAAGAAAAAGGCAAGAGATGCATACATTTTTATATTGCATCATATAAGAAATAGAAAACGTACATTTCGCCATTAATGTTTAGTTGAAAGATGTCTGTATCCTTAATTAAGAAATTGCCCAGCCACCAGTTCGGAAAGCTCATATTGAAAGATGCTGGCAGTTTCTTTCATGGTTTATTTCTTTAGAGTATAGTGGAGATATGTTTGAGGGTGTCATCCAGATCTAATACGGGATCCTTCACAATAATTACAGAGAGTTTGTACTCTGCTGTGAAGTTTGAGCTGCAGTGACACATTCTTTACAAATATTGTCCAGCCTCTGACAAGGTATTTTACACACTCTGGTGACTGCTATATTAATTTGGTTATTCCAAAACGCCGGGTGCATAATGAATGACAAGTATCAGTTCTTCTGCATTATTGGAAAACGAGTTACAGCAGGACCAGATTAAGACCCCCAAAAGCCTGAGGGTGTCACACGCATATATTTACACTCAATGAACAATACATACACAAGTAAAACAAACAGGGAGTGGTCACCTTTGGAGATTTGAGAGTGCAGACCCTCATAAATTACATTGAGGCGGGTGTCAATATAATGTGCAAGAAATCGTGTACATGTGTTGCATGGAAGAGTGTGAGTAGAAACAGAAAAATTCTGGGATTATTCCCACTATATGTCATAGCCCCTTGACAACCTGGGCCACATATACAGTCTACTAAGGTAACCCCAATGGTCGATCCTACCATCCATTTTAAAATACATTTATCCTGAACAGAGTCACAGGGAAGCTAGAACCTATCCCAGCAGGCAATGGATGCAGGAACAATCCCTGGACAGGGTGCCACTCCATCGCCGGGTCAACACAAACACCATACAAATACACAAAGACACACTAGATCCACATAAGACTTAAAGTGAGACAATTCTGCTTCAGATTCTACTAATGTACACCTTTCATCATCAATTACTTTACATATAGGGATTTCTAAACCTTTCCACACGTTCACAGTGAATAAAAAGATGACCTGAACTGGTGTATCTTAACAATTGGAATTATTTATTAAGTTTACATGAGGATGTACTTTTTTCCCTGGGCTCTGTCTCTGTAAATCAAAAGGAATGTGCAGCAGCACATTGCTAACTGAGAGAAGACAAGATGTTAACTGCCTGCAGGCTGCAACTAACTGGCAATCAGTCAGTCAGCAGAGCAAACTGAGGAGAAAAATTAAACTAGCTGCGAATTGCTTAAACTTGGTACTGATCTTGTTCTGCTTTTCACAGAGACGGCACTTAAGAATGTCTCCTCTTGGTGCCGTACTACGTAGCCTGGTCTTGATCCACTGCCACAATACTATCTGCTACTCTGCATTTGACCCTATAAGTTGTAAATGCCCTATGTACACATAATTCAAGAATTATTATCCAGGCATCAAATAAAATCCATACTTCTGCAAATAAGTCTTTCAGAATGCTTTAACTCTGCCTGATTTCTCATACACTGGCACGGTTTCCATATGACTTCCAAAACAGGTTTTTGTATTTGTAGTCACCACATCCAGGATATAATTTGTGTTATATTAAATGTTACCAATTTTATATTACTCGGTGCTTTGGGTTTTTTTTAAAAGAATTACAGGAACAATGCTTTCTTTCAGGTGACACGTGCCGCAGTGGTAGCGTTGCTGCCTCGCAGTAAGTAGACCTGGTTTCGCTTCTCAGGTCCTCCCCTCTGTGGAGTTTCCATGTTCTCCTTGTGTCTGCGTGGGTTTCCTCCGACAGTCCAAAGACATGCAGGTTAGGTGCATTGGCGATCCTAAATTGCCCCTAGAGTGTGCTTGGTGTGTGGATGGGTGTGTGTGCCTGGTGTGTGGGTGTGTATGCCCTGCCTGGGGTTTGTTTCCTGCCTTGCACCCCGTGTTGGCTGGGATTGGCTCCAGCAGACCCCCATAATCCTGTGTTAGGATACAGCGGGTTAGACAACATCTGACTGACACACTTTCTAACAGTAAATCATTAGAAAATTAGAACAGTCTAGACAAAAACAGGCCATTCAGCTCAAAAAAAAGCTTGCTATACCTATCCACTTAAATTCTCCCAAAATAACAACATCAAGTTGAGCTCCTAAAATCCTACTGTCTACCACACTACTTGGTAGCTTATTCAATGTGCCTGTGGTTCTCAGAATGAAGAAAAACCTCCTAATGTTTGTGCAAAATGTACCCTTAACAAAATTTCCAACTGTGTCCCGATGGTCTTGCTGAACTCCTTTTAAAGTAACAGTCTTGATCCACTGTACTAATTCCCTTCATAATTTTAAACACTTCAATCATGTCCTCCCTCAATCTCCTCCTTTTGCTTAAAATTAAAAAGGCTCAGCCCTTTTAATACTTCCTCATAACTTCTCCTGTAGCACGGGTATCAGTCGAGCTGCACTTCTCTGGACTTTTTCTAGCGCTGCTTTGTCCTTTTTTCTAGCCCAGATACCAAAACTGCACACATTACTCCAGATGAGGTCTAATCAGTGTGTAATAAAGCTTTAGCATAACCTCCTTTTACTTGTACTCTTACATATTTGGCTATATAACCTAACATTCTAGTAGCTTTCTTGATGGTTTCTAAACACTGTCTGGCAGTTGATAGTTTGAAAAGTCCACTTCAACTCCTAATTCCTTCTCACAAGGTGTACTTTGAATTTTCAGAAATCCCATTGCATATTCAAAAATTTTAAATCTAATGTTTTTATATCCTGTGTGTAAAACTTCACATTTACTTACATTAAATTTCATCTGCCACAAACCTCCCCCATCCTGTATGCTGTCTAAGTCCCCTAATCATTACGCATTCCTCTATTAGATTTCATTATTATTTTTCACATTATAATGAGAAAGTTAGAAGGCATTACTTTCTTACCTTAGCTCTTCAAGGTGCATCTGAACATCTCTGACTGCATCTGCATCCATATAATTGATTAGCTCCTTTCTATAGCGAACAATAAATGGAATTGTATTGTCGTCATTAAACAAAGTAACTAGATTTTCACACACCCAGGGATCTACAGCAGTCTTCTCAGACAAAACCTGCAATCAAAAAGCATAGCTTTCAACAAACTTGTTGTAGACCTGCTACAAATATTTTGCCTTAGAGATACATACAGGTACAGTGGTATAAACACTGCACTTTGAAATTTTCATTCTACATGAAAAATATATTGTACTGATGTCTTTATACTGTATAGTGTTTATAAGTCAGAAGTTTTCATCTTTGAAATTGTAGGCCATGCAGTTCAAGATAACATTCAATATCAATATGAAAAAATAATAATATTGTGAAAGTCCTATATAATACAGTCATGGCCAAAATTAATCGGCACCCCTGGAATTTTCCCAGAAAATGCACCATTTCTCCCAGAAAATTGTTGCAATTACAAATGTTTTGGTATACACGTGTTTATTTCCTTTATGTGCATTGGAACAACACAAAAAAAACAGAGGAAGAAAAGCCAAATCTGACATCATGTCACACAGAACTCCAAAAATGGGCCAGACAAAATTATTGGCACCCTCAATGTAATATTTGTTTGCACGCCCTTTGGAAAAAAATAACTGAAATCAAGCACTTCCTATAACCATCAACAAGCTTGTTACACCTCTCAACTGAAATTTCCGACCACTCTTCTTTTGCAAACTGCTCAAGGTCTCTCAAATTTGAAGCAAACGTAAAGATGAAGGTCAGCGCTGCACCATACACGACTGCTCTATTTGTCTCATTTTTGCCAACAGAAACCTGCTAGAACACTCTAGTAATGACTAAAATAAAACACAGTTTAAGTAAATATGTGGTGTGTTAGTTTAAAATTGTTTTATTACATTACAGGCACTCCGGCAATCTTTAAAAACCTCACACTATTCCAGTGTGGTGCTGAGGCGTCACCCACTGCACTCGGGTTGCAATCCAGGTGGTTTGTCGTGTGGTGGGTGCAGCAACGCACCATTAGCAAATGCTTCCAACCCCTCTCTCCTTAACCTCACCCTGAACTAACCAAATGACTTCATGAGTTCACATACAATAATATATTATAATTGAAGAGACTGAGAAAAGTGCCATAACTGACCCCGTGTTAGATTAGTCTCCTGTAAAATCAGCAGCTACACTGCATCTGATAATTTTAGGCACAAAACAAATTCTACAAAGATCTGTTTAAAACATGGGTTGCCACTCCATCAGTGGTTGGGAATCGTGGTGCGACTCCACAACAAAAGAACTTGCCATAGTCAGCAGTATTTGAACTGTGGAAGGGTGCAGTATAGTAGTGGTGCTGTGCAAAAATACTTAGCCTGGGAAAGCTCAAAGGCATATTCCATACTTCTATTTTTTTTTTTTTTTTTTTTTTGAGGACAGGGCCCTCCTCACCCACATGCCAGGCTCTGGGCGTATCTTACATACCACTTAGCTAGCAAACAAGAGAACTACTTAACAGATTTAGATTGGGTTTTTATCTAGAATTTGCTTGAACATTCCAGTCGATTTAGCGACCTCTCTCATCACGCTAAGAATCATAGTTCGCTTTCAGGAGCAATATATTCGCACTAATCTGAGATAAGAGGATGCGGGCCGAGGGGAGGGGGAAGCGTGACATCAGGAGTGCGGAGTCAGTCTACCTCCATGTTTTGGAGCGTAACTTGCCACCACTTAGCTAGCGATACCTTTATGTTTATTGATTTTTAAACTTTGTCCTGTTTCACTACTATGCCGGGGGAAAACAGCTAGTCTATATTAAATGTATTTCTATTGTTCAAAGTTACTGGAAGGCTGAAGTCTAATTTAGTAAGAAATATTGGTAAAGTAAACTTGACAGGATATCGGGTAAGAGTGGCCATTCAAAGCATTATACTGTTAAAAATGGCTATATTATAAACACATTCATTCATATTTAACATTATTCATTTACACATTTCAAATTAAATTGAAAAAATGTGATATTTTGGTGGATAACAACAAGACTAAAATGATTTACTGCACTGCAACCTTTATTTAATTTAGTATAAAGCACTAGACCAAGACTTGCTAAAGCGATTCTTTTTTTTCCAGTGACTGTGAAAGCATTTGTGCTTGTAGACTTTGTGATATATGGCCGGCAGTTTATCCCGGCCAATACCCCCCACGCCGCTAGATGGAGTCCTCCCTGCAACATGGAGGTGCCCCGAATTCCAACAGGGCATCATGGACCATGGAGTTCAGCTTCACAGCCCTGCTGGATACCGTGGGGGCCGCCAGAAGCTGCTGCAGGGAGACATGAACATTGTTTCCGTTATAGCCCGGAAGTACTTACAAGGCATGAGGATGGAAGAACTAAAGTATTTCCGGGTTGAAGAAAAGAAGTTTTCATCTGACCCAGATGTACTGTACTATGAAATCACATGGACTGAGGGAAAGAAGCACTTCCGGGTCAAGGACTATAAAAAGGACTGTGGGAAATCCAGCAGACTGAGCCGGAGTTGGGAGGAAGTGTGACGGAGCTGCTGGGTGGAGTGGAGGATTTATTGATTATTGTGTTCATTATTATTATTATTCATTTATTATTGAGTATTGTGGAGGTGCTTTATGCACAACTGAAGAAATATTAAATTAATTTCTTTATTTTACCTGTTGTCTGCGGGTTTCACGAGGCAACAGTGACCCCTGCTGTCACAATTTACATGCGTTCAATAAAGTTAGTTTGTGCTCATTATTAAAAATACATATAGAAAGACAGCTACAAGTTTTAATCCTTGAAAGAAATGTTTTGTATGAATGTCAAAACACGATGCTGGCTTTTACTGATCGATATGCTGCGAAAAGGGAGCAGCTGCGTCACACAAATGTTGTCATTTAAAGTTGAATACTGATAGGTAGTTTGTCTTTTTTTAATCACTTCAGTAGGGAACAATACTAAATGACGATATCCAAGAATTATGCAAGCAGTGGAATGTCCTTTTTGGTGACTGGCTATTTACTTTGCAAATAAATGTGAAGGCTAGGCAGGGTGTAATGGTTGGATCTGCCAGAAGACACAATTACAGCGTGATGTCATAGCTTTTAAAAACCCTAAATCAAAGCCAATTCCATCCTTGTGGCTATAAAGGAAGACAGAATTTGAAGGGGCTATTATCGCAGACTGCAGTTTGTGAATTGAGCCTGTGCAAAAGCTTGGACAAAGGCAATATAAAGCATGATAGAAGGGCAAAAGAAAGTAACTCTGTGCTTCCAAGCTAACTTATCAAGGTTAAAAGACCAAAAAAATATTTTGTGCAAGATCAGACAACTATGAATGTTCTTATTTTCATTGCATCATCTTTCTTGTGCTATCCCGCCTATGCACATATGGTGATGAATACAGTTAAACATTAAATACTGTTAGAAAAAAACTGAGAAAACGGATTTCACACATCATCATCCATAGGATTCTATACTAGGTTTCTGAAGACAATAACTAATTTGTGAAACTCTGCAGAAGACATCTGAGGAGATACACAGAAATTACTTAATAATTTACTCATCTTAAAGACAGCAGTTTCTCTACATTGCAAAAAAGTATTTTCACTTTGCATAATAGGCATACCTTGTACTCCCACATATGTAAAAACAAAGTTCCTTACCCTATATAGTATTGTGCATAAATATGCTTCACTTAGTTGATCTATATCTTAATATATTCACTCTTAAAAAATGATTCAGATGTGCACTCAAACCAAACCATACGGACATATAAATATTTTGGGAAATGTAAAGACAATGTAAGGAAAAAAAAAATAATAATGAAATTTTGTTGCACCTAAATTCACAAAAAATGAAAACTATGAAATACTCATATAATAAAGATAAAGTAGCTTTGGTGCAGGCCATGATAAGTGCTGTAATAAATGTATATATTAAAATGGGGAAAATTATAGGTTATTAATAAAACCAGTTGACATTAATGTGTGTTCACAATTAAAACCTCAAAAAACACTAATAATATCTTACTAGCAAACAATGTCATAGCCCAGTCTGAAAAATAAATAAAACAAAAAATGTTCGGTAACACTTTAGTTTAGGTATCTGTTATATGTGATTATTAACATTATGCATGTTACAAATAAGCCTTTTTAACAGGTTATAAAACAATTAAACAGCAACACATTTAGAACTTTTAGTGATAATGTATTTTTATTAATGACATCATTAATAAAATATTTATACAGTTTTAATTGCTGCTTTATAATAGACACCTAAATGTAAAGTGTGACCAAACTGATAACTGTTTATTTAGAAAGGTATTGCACAGCAGTATATTTGCCATCCTGTTTTACTAATGATAACACACTTCATAACTTATGTATTTAATACGCACAGTCTCCATCAATATGTATGATGTCTCAAATAATTTCATCTCACTAAAAGTGCAGAGATTCCCGCTGAATTAAGGAAACTTCAAATCATTTAAAACTATTTAATGCAAGAGATTTTACAACCAAGGAAAAAGAAACAAATTTTATTTAAGAAGACCGCTTCTTGGAGTGATCACCAATGGGCAGAAAATGTACAATTGCTTTATTGCGACTAACAAATTATTATTGTGGTGGCCATGATAGAACTCACAAAAAATTTTTGATGCCTGTGGGAAAAATTGAAAATAAAATGGTGACACACTCAATGAATGAGGAGAAGCTACAAGTCTTCAGTTCAAAAGTTTGATCCCATTTCTACGGCCACCATAGCCATTCACCTTTTTCAGAAATCACTTATTCAATAATATGTTAGAAAAAATGACTCCTCCTTGGATGTTGGGAGCATAAAACTGGATATCTTACAAATGGATTATGCAAAACAAGTAAATTGAGATTTTTTCTTTGATGTTTTGATATTGTTTGCTGTTTATTCAGCATTGGTCCCCATAAAAAATGATTGTATCAGGAACTTTGCCATCTTCATGCTCCATAAAAACATGTGACTAAATTTTCCTCAGCCTTTACTACAGTACAAATACCACAGAGTAAGTAATATAAAAAAAAAATAATTAGCTGGTGAGATACTTTGAGTGAAAAGCCTTTGGCGGTTTTATTTACCTTGTCCATCCCAATACATGACTTCTGCCTGATTTGGTTGCACAATAACAGACGCCGGGAGAAGGAGCCAGTGGCAAAACACAGGCAAAAAAAAAAAAAAAACACAGAAAATATATCAGGGATTGGACCCCACCTGTAAGCAATGCCATCAAACACTGGCCATGCTAGGACACATTAAGTCCATTTTGATTAAAAATACTCTCCTACAAATCTCCTTAATAGATTAAGTATTCCTACATTCCCAATCCTTTAAAAACACTGTGTATTAATTTGCGCTAATAGGGGGCAGGATTGATCTCTAAACGCTGACAGATTTCAGCTGGATTCTTGGCTTTCCAGGCCTTTTTGCACCTGCCTTTCTTCATGTGTTCAACTTATTTCTTGCGTCATTCCACTTTATTACACATAATTTATGAACTTATTTGTTTTGATTTCTTTGTATGTGTGGATTACTTTAGAATGTTAAAAACATCTGGTGAAAATGTCATCTCAGTAGTCCCATTAGAAATATATTTACCGAGAAAAATGTTGATGTGTTTGATACTTTTTCCCCCCTGATGTATAGATAGATAAAAGGTGTTATGCGATAGATGGATAGATGGATGGATGGATGGATGGACAGATAGACAGACACGTATTGCTATGTATCATTTATGTGTCAGTGTTGGTACTGTGCTATAGTTACTAAGGAGTTAAGGTTGATGGCGATTCAATGTTCTGTGTACCCCATGTTTTAAAAACACAACAATACGTTTACAACTTCAACTGCATTGGTTTGGCTCTGTCTAAATTAAAGTTACAACTTCGATAAAACAGCTTGATCCAATTTAGCTGAAACAATAAAATATGAAATATATTGCCTGCATCATAAGACAACTGTATCTGGTATCTTCTTTTTCCTTACCTGTTTCATTCACTTCATTGCCAGTGCCGGCAGAGCCAAACATTTTTTCTTTAATTTCTGTAACCTCTATATTTTCATTAGTTAATTAGTAGCCATATATTCATCCAATTAACCATTTTGTAGACCCACTAAACAAGGGTGGGGTCACAGGGGTAGCGTGAACCTAACCCAGCAGACGCAAGGTAGGAACAATCCCTGGACAGGGCGACAGTCTATCTCAGGGTGAACACAGAAATGTACATGCACACACACACACACACACACACACACACACACACACACACACACACACGGGCCTATTTAACAATGTCAATTCGCCTAACCAGCATGTCCTTGGACAGTGTAGCAATATATATCTTAGGAATTATTTAGGTATATATGCTGTTGGGAAAGACTTGAGGAACAAAACTAATTTTTGCAATATTAATAAATCGTAGGAAAGGCAAAAAAAAAAAAAATGTCTCAATGAGTATGTGTTGTGATAGAAAGTGATTACATTAGCTGACTCAGGGCAGCCTAATAACACGACAACTTCAGGAACAGGCCTGCTATTAGCATCATGTTTGCTAATATTTCAGATGGGGGATGTTTAATAAGTGTAATGATCTGGGTTTCCAATTTGGAAAACGGTCTGATGGGCAAAGAATGTACTGATGGGCAAAAAGAACAAGATCATAATAATCGATATCATAATAAAGTGTACCTGAATTAAATCCCAGTTCATTTTCAAGTCAGTGTCTTTGTCCCGGGATTTACAAAATTTGACTGGCTTTCCTTCAGGACACTTGCTGGTTTTCATCTTCTTTAAAGGTGCCTCATCAAAATTAAAGTCCTCTTCTTGCTCCTCTTTCTTTGCAGCTGATGACAAAGAGCTGCAGGTTGGTTCTTCTGTTGAAAAACCTACTGCACTCTTTTGTTCATGCTTGGCCTGAACTTTAGAAGTGACTCTTTTCTTCCTTGGTGTGGATATTTTCTGTGCAGGACTGCTCATTTCCTCTTTGACTGGTGCATCAGAAAACTTCTCCTGCTCATTGTGCTCAACATTGGGCAAAGCAAATGACAATCTCTGCAAAAAGTAATAAAGTGCTTGTTAACATAAAGTATTAAACACAAATGACACAAAGCATCAATCTGCTCAGAATGTTTCTTTACCAAGGTATTCTAAGTCTAAGACCAAGAAAAAAATAAATCGTACTTCAAAAGCAAAATGGAGATAACAGAGAGAGAGAGAGAGAGAGATAGATAGAGAGATAGATAGAGAGATAGAGAGATAGATAGAGAGAGAGATAGATACTTTATTAAACCCAAGGGGAAATTCACATAATCCAGCAGCAGTATACTGATACAAAGAAACAATATTAAATTAAATAGTAATAAAAATGAAAAGAATTAAAATAAAATTAATGTTCGCATTTACTCCCCCGGGTGGAATTGAAGAGTCGCATAGTGTGGGGGAGGAACGATCTCCTCAGTCTGTCAGTGGAGCAGGACAGTGACAAAAGTCTGTCACTGAAGCTGCTCCTCTGCCTGGAGATGATCCTGTTCAGTGGATGCAGTGGATTCTTCATGATTGACAGGAGTTTGCTTAGTGCCCATCGCTCTGCCACAGATGTTAAACTGTCCAACTTTAATCCTACAATGGAGCCTGCCTTCTTAACAAGTTTAAAAACCTTTAAGTGTAGAGCCTGAAAAAACTGCAGTTCCCTCCCAGATCCAATAAGGCATACAATTGAACATAAAAAAAAATTGTTAAATATCAGGAGATACAAAAAGCTTTTGCTGATGTAAAGGCTGAATGAGAGAAAGAAAAAAAAACCTCTTTTTACATGATCTTTTAACAAAAGTTAGAAAATGTACGTATGGTGTAACATTCAGATGCGTTCAGCAACTGAGTTAACCGATATGAAAGATGACGTATTTAACATTTTTTATTTGCTTCACCTAAGTCAGTTATCACATTTTTGTTTATTAAATATTTGTGTAACAACTCTGAGTCATATTCAAAAATAACAACAATAGAAAGCAATTACAGTACTTATGTTAGTAGACTACATTAAATACATGCTTTTTAACAGCACTTTACAATGCAATGTGGTTACAAATATAAACCAAATAGGCCTGTAGTGATAGAAGAGAAGAATCGTGCTGCTGTATAACCTGTTTACATGCGAGGGTCTTTCAAGCGGGAGATTCAAGCGGCTGGCATGTAAAGGTGGAAAATCTACAAGTTGGTGTAACTGCTATAAAGGCAATTGAAACAGTAAGCTAATTTGTAGCTGAAGCTGCACAAGACATTTCTCAGTGTCAAGACAGACGAGCAGATTCCCCAATGCTTTTTAATGGAACTTTTTGAAATTTCAAAACTCTGAACAGTAGGATCTGTTCCAAGATATCTCGATGAAAATTGAACTGTCTTGACAAATGTCTTTGAAGAATAATTGTGCCACATTTCAACAAAATCGGTCCACAGAGGGCCAAGTTGTTTCAAGTGAACAGTCAGGTACACATGGCTACCACAGAAGGTCCTTCTTACATTATATGTGAAGACACCTAAAAACCAAAACAACTGATCAATTTGTAGGTGGCAGTAAAGATAAAATGATTTTCTATGTCACTGTAGAAAGTGTATTTAATAAGCTTTGAACTCGCACAAGCAACCTGCTTATGAAGTATTTATCTTTCATATACAATATACAGTTTTATCATTATTATCATGGTTCAGTACTCTCCTTTCCATTTTATTATATAGTGCTTGATTTTATTCATGAGAAAGCCCTTCTTGGGCTCTGCCGGGAGAATGCCAGATAACATTTTATGTTTAGAGAGACTTCTAGAAAGGAGAGGCAAAACTCCTATTTATGCCCTAATTGGTATACTGCATCAAAACAATATTATCCTAATATTACAAAAAGTGTCACCACTCCCTGGCATGTTAAGACCCCACAACTGCGGAATCCTGGACAGGCGGCTGCACCACAGCTGCTTATCTGCTCAACACTGGCCCTTTTGAATTGAGCTCTCTGTCACTTTTCACAACTTCTTCCCAGTCCACAACATCTGGAGATAACAGGTAGAGTACTAAAAGCAACCCAGCTACATTGATCTCTTTTTGACTTTTATCTTGGGTTTACCAATATAGCCTGGATTTAAAGTTGTATGCTGATAATATCTTTAATACAAGCTAAATATAAATGCATTATTTGCATCATAATTTGTATCGATTTTTTTTTTGCTGCCAATGTGGCTTTGAGGTATCAGTGTAAACAGATGGTCTTTTCACAGTGCAATTCCCAGCACTAAACTTGGTCCATCTAAGCACTCCGTGACTAAACACACATTTATTGGAAATAAAATTAAAATATTTGAGTACATTGGTGAAAATAATGTCTGATATGCCTTGACTTTAGCATTTACATAAACAACATCTGAAATTTCAAAAAGGGTGTGTAAACTTGTGTTACCAACTGTTTTATCACAGTCAGAATACACACTGTTTGGGCAAAAATAATAAGTACTAGTAAACTTTAAATGGGATTCCATAAAGTTGTTTTTTTTTTTTTTTTTTTACATCAACATTTTTTGAGATTTTAGATATACATGATAGACAGACAAATAGAGAGAAAGCACTATTAGATAGATAGACAGACAGACAGATAGAGAGAAAGCACTATTAGATAGATAGATAGACAGATAGATAGAGAGAAAGCACTATTAGATAGATAGATAGAGAAAGCACTGACAGACAGACAGACAGATAAAGCACTATATGACAGACAGACAGACAGATGTAAGTTACTATATGATAGACAGATATCTATATCTATAGCCGGAGTGGTGGCTCTGAGGCTAGGGATCTGCACTAGCAATCGAAAGGCTGCCAGTTCGAATCCCATAAATGCCAAAATGGACTCTGCTCTGTTGGGCCATTGAGCAAGGCCCTTAACTTGCAATTGCGGAGCGCTTTGCGTAGTGAGAAAAGTGCTATATAAATGCGATAGATAGAGAGAGATAGAGTATTTATGCATTTATCTATTGTGGCTGACAACTAGGGACCTTGCCCCACCAGGACGCCTGGAAAATGGAAGGACTGGCAATATCTTCCCCGGGACGCAAGAGGGTAGCCCACCTGGAAGCTCAACCCTGTTGAGGTCCATGGCCACCACCAGGGGGAGCCGGGATGGTTCAAGAGCCATGGAATGCAGCACTACCACCACACCAGGAAGTGCTGCTGGAACGGGAACCAGGTACACCCGGAGTGCTTCCTGGTACCCAGGCCACATTTCCGCCACACCAGTAAGTGCTTTAGGAAGGTCATCAACAAGCACCTGGAGCACATCCAGGTACATTATAAAAAGGGCCTCCTCACTCCATTCAGGCAACCCGAGTCGGGAGGCAGAGGACAAAACTTGCAGGAGAGGAGTGGAGGCAGCATAGAAGAAGAAAAGACAAAAGAGGGAAAAGAGACTGAGCAATAGTGCTGGTGGTTTGTGCACTGTGTGTGTGTGGGAAAAATAAAATGTGGCCGCATACACAATAATGAAAGGAAATCGATGAAAATGTTCAAAGCTTAAAGTGTGGTCTGTCCTATTCAGTCATTACATGGTATAGTAGGATTTTCTGGTTGTCAAATCTATAGAAAGTAATATAGCTGTGGTATGGGTATTTAGTAAAACAATAATAATGGAGTTCTTAATACAAAGCAACTAGAAGACCTCTGTTTAAACCCAAATGGCTAGGGCTCAAAATGCCTTCTAATATCAAGGCAAGGGCAGTGCACAAAAATAATTTAATTCATTAACAGTTAAACAAACCAGAAAAACAAATACAGTACTAGACAATTTTCAGGTGGTGGAATTAGACGAATGCATATACTGTATTCAGATAATATGTTGTATTAAACTGTTCTAAAATTATTCCTTTTAATATAATATAAGCACTAGCTACTGCATTACCTTGCTACTGTTTTAAGAACAAATTCAGTGTTCATTGGCAGATGCAATAGCGAGGTGTTCAGCAACAAAACTAGCATCCAGTACACTCAAATGTGCCAACTGCAAAGCACTCGTATACAACAGATTTTAAAATCATATGAAGTGACAGAAACTTTCAGTCCAATCACAGATAACATTTCATGTCAGTCAGTATAGCCAAGAAAAGTTAGCCTTTATAAACACAAATTCCATTTTTATATCACAGTAAGAGGCCCCCCCAAAAAAAAAAACTAAAACCACTTTGTTTGGACATACTAGGATGTTTATATAGCTATTCAGTAGGTAAAAGCCAAATTGAAATAAAAATCAGCCTTCATGGAGGTTAAGAGTGTTGAGAAATGCTGTGCTAACCAAATATAGGTCATGTTTGCAAAATCTAACAGCTTGTTGTCATAGATCCAAATGGTAATTTTACTGGCACCTTAAAATGCTACTACATCTTAATTGCTACTGGAATGTTTTCCATTTTCCATTACATCAGTCCCTTTACAAGGCATTTCCTATTCATTTTTAACCAAGTACATAGAAATGGAATGAAAAGAAATACCTCTTCCTTGACGTTTTTCAATGGTTCCACTGGTTCATGTTCCAGTGCTTGGGTGACAGAGGTCTCTTCTCCCTTTTCTGCCTTCTTTCTTCTAACAGCAGTCTTTCTCTGAACTTTTGCCTTTTCTGTTTTAGGAGCCCGGGTTTTCTGCCGAGAAGCTGATATATTCTTACTAACTTTTGTCTTTTTTTCCTGAGGTTTCCATTCGTCCTCATCTTCAAATTCATCTTCAGCAGTGCTAAATGAAGATAAGACACAAAATAATGTGAAGAAGTGGGATAATACTAAACTTTTTAATGTTGTGCTCCACTGCAAAAAAAAAATCAAAACAACAACATGATCAAACAGTATAGTTTTTCTTGCTTCATTAAGGAATGCAATAACTAATGTTTTAGTAGTTACTAGCCGAAGCCTGCCATAGCATACGGCGGTGTAAGACTAGGAACGGAAAACGGTGAGAAAGGAATTCTGAAATCAAGAAGAAATAAAATACTTCTTGAAAGACGCAGTTGTGAATAGGTGTTTTGGTGGTGACAGATAATGAGTCGAAAGATCTAACCCTAGAAAAAGCCACGTACAACTGACCGTGGCTGAAGACTGGTTGTTAGAATTATTGTAAAGAGTAAACAGCATGTAGGTATGAGGAAGGCCGAGCTTCTGAAATTCGATTACGTAAATATAATCGATAACAACCTCAAAAAGATGTTGTTGTAGAATGTCTCTAAGTAATTCGTGCAGCTTAATCCAAAAGATTCGTACTACAATGTCAGGTCTGTGCTCCGATCTTATCTGACAGTGCATGTAGAATTTCCGGCCAAGCAGGATTACATGTGAAAGTGATAAATAAATGAGGCTGTCTGAATTTACGTACTATGACCATGGAATCCTGCTAGTTTTGCTGCATGTATGTTGGACTTCCTGGAAAAGTGGATGGTAATATGATTATTTTGCCTACACGTACATTGTTATTTTCAGCGTTTGCTTGCAGTGCGTCTGACTGTCCTTTGTATTGTTCCACGCGCAAAACTTGTTGGTCTAATATAAGATAGTTGAGACGCGCGCCCTGTGTTTTAACATACGTATCTACGACATACTGTTGGAATAGTTCGCCGCTGGAGTGCAAAATACTAAATGTATTCCTCATTGCTAATCTGTACATGTAAAATTGGCATTGAGTAAGCCTTATTCGCTTGGCGATTCTTTTATCGGGAACATGTTGTAAATCTTTGTGCCAGCCAATGCTCGGTAGGGGAATAAAAGTGGGTAAACCATAGGATCGCAATTCATATTGAGCGTGCAAATCTGTTTACAGGAGTTGCCTATGGGACAGATGCAAATGTCCCTTTTGGCAGACGGTTCGCCATTTTCTCCGACGAAAATCGCTGCAACATTGATGTGACATGTCGGGGCATTGTATCATTGTAAATCCTGCCTTGGGTTTTCCTCGAAAAGCATTCGTATAGATGTTGTTGGATTGGACTGAGCAATTTCATGCATTCATGCATGTGTTTGTAGGATTTAGCGAAGGGTTTGATGGTTCTGAGCATGGAATCTAGCTGGAGAAGTAAAGTTTCGCTGCATGTAGAGTTTTCTTTATTTTGTAAGCGTACTTCAGAAGCTTGGCAAGGAATGCCGTGTCGGCTGAGTGTGGGCGGGACCGGTTTTGAAGAGGAGCTGCTGGCAGCATGGGGAGGGGTTTGGAAGAGAATGAATAGGAATCGAGAAATGCAGTGTCAGCTGCGTGTGGGCGGGACCGGTTTTGAGGTGGAAGCAGGATGAACCAGAAAAGAAATTATTATATTTTATATATATATATATATATATATATATATATATTTATATATATATATATATATATATATATAAGTTATCCTATGTTGATTAACCTTTTTGGTTTTAACTCTGAGCCTCTGTCTGTGGAACCTCGGTTCATGAACGTTTCGGTACATGTACAACTCAGTTTATGACCAAAACGTTCGTCAAACTTTTGCCTCAGTTCATGACCACACACTCTGTATATGAACAAGCCAGTTTCCCTTTCGATTTGTGCGCGCCGATGATTTCCACACGTGTTGCATTGTTCTCGGTCAGATGTGCGTGTTTGCACGTGCATGCGTGCTTTCGCTGTGAACTCTTTGTGCTCTATTTCATTTCCCTTCCGGTTCGTACACAACGATTACTGTATTTAAGCATCTGTTCAGCCTCTCCCTGGTCATTGTTCTCAGTCAGATGCGCGTGCTTTACCTGTGAATTCTTTGTGCTCTACAGTATTTCGTGTGGTTTTGCAGTTAACCATGGCTTCTAAGCACTGTAACCTCCTCTCCACCCAGTTCCTCCTCACTTCATGCCAGAACTTGACTCATGCAAGGTTTTTGTATTACAGATTTTTCAAATGCTCATTTTTCGGTTCGTAGCGTGAATTCTTGCAATGTTACTTTTCTTGGTGGTTTGTTAAGTTACAGATTTTTCAAATGTTAATTTTTTTTCCCTGTGCTTAAAACTCTTTTAAAAAAGACGTTTACAGCAATCAGGTTGTAAGGCTATTAGCGTGAACTCCTGCGATGTTTTCTTTCTTGGTTGCTTGTGGTTGGTTTTTAAAGTTCGGATTTGTTCTAATGTTTTTTTTTTTCCCCCTGTGCTTAAAACTTGTTTAAAAAAAGTGTTTACAGCGATCGGGTTGCAATGCTATAGCGTGAACTCAATGTTAGTTTTCTCTGTTGTCCAAGGTTTTCTCAGTGTTATTCAATGTTTTTACATATAATTTACTATTACGATGTGCATTCTATAGTGTAATTAACTATATCTGTGCTTAAAAATCTTTAAAAAAATATATTTATATACAGTTTGCATGATCTGGAATGGATTAATTGTATTTACATACAATCCTATAGGGGAAATTGCTTCAGTTCACTGACCAGACTTTTGGAACGAATTATGGTCGTGAACCGAGGTTCCACTGTATCTTTTGGGACAGGTTGTTATGATCCAAAGTACTGCATTAAGCATGAATAACAGTCACAGAAGCAATCGGTTACCATTTAGTGAATAAAATTACATCATGCTCCAAAATAAATCACAATTATTTCTATGCATTTTGCCATTCTGTGGTAACTCATTCATCAGTGAGATGGATTCTTCAACCAAAACACAAAATAGTGTGGAAATGAAAAGCTGTAAAGACAATTTTAAAAACAAACATTTAAAACGCAACAGTGCTGATAATGAGAATTGGTCAGTAGACATTGACATGGATAGTAAAACTGATGCATACGGCACTGTATGACCAAATTGCCATGATATGTGTGGTGACTCCAGTCAAGTAACATTGCAGGGACGAGAAAGACGTTAACCCTCTAAGCCACGGGTGGGCAGATTCAGTCCTGGAGGGCCGCAGTGGTTGCAGGTTTTTGTTCCAACCCAGATGCTTAATTAGAAAACAATCCTTGTCAATTATTTATTTCATGGCTTGTTAGTGCTTTAACTCTGCCATGTCAATTCATGCTCATATCCTAGATTTTGTTTTCCTTTTTAAGGAAATCATCCAAATGATTTGAAGTCTAAAACAGATTAGTTATTCTCAGTGCTTCCCTTTTGTCTCTTCACTTTCCTTCCAAGTATTTAATTAAACCAAATAGTGCATAATAAATACACACATGTAAATGGAAACAAACTAAATGGAGAAATGCTGGTTTCTTTTGTCATTTGCCAATAAGAAGCAATTAAAAACCAAGACTACAGTTGTTCAAGACTAAAATAAACAATAAGGGTTCAAAATCTTAACAAGCAAGACCACTAAAATGAAGAAATGTTACTTGAGCAATAAGTGCTTCTTATTAAGCAACTGGGTTGGAGCAAAAACCTGCAGCTACTGCGGCCCTCCAGGACTGAATCTACCCACCCCTACAACTGGTCACAATACAGCAACAGTCAATGTTTGTGTCAGGGGAAATGCGCAAGTCACTAAGCCTTGTGATACGGTAGCCTACAATAACACAATGAGCAGCATCCTTCATGTGGATCAGGCACTGACATACTACTCTCTCATGTACAAGCAACAAAAAAAAATTCTAAGAGAAGTGCGCATAGAAGCACTCTTCTACTGTCCCAATTGAGACATTGGACTATGTACTGATGACTGCTTCAAAACATATGACATGAAGAACATGTCCTAAAACTGCATCGGTACAGCAGTTGACACTAGACATCCCATTCCTATTTATGTTGACATGCTGGTATTTACATGTTTCTGTTATAAATAGTTTTTTTTCTTGTTGGGGAAAAAAAAAAAAAAAACAAAAACCTTCATACATTTTCAGCTAATTTTTCTGGAGGTAAAAATAGGAGAATAATTTGAAAAGAAACATTTTCCTTATCCTAAAATATTTTAAACAGCTAACATTTATATATGAATTCCTGTAGGCCAGGGGAAACAAGCTGTACCATATGAACTTTCATATTTTACTTAAAGTTTATATTTACTGCATGGGAGTTTGCCCGACCGGTCTACATGTGTTTTGTGGACTTGGAAAAGGCGTTCGACCGTGTCCCTCGGGGAATCCTGTGGGGGGTGCTCCGGGAGTATGGGGTACCGGACCCCCTGATAAGAGCTGTTCGGTCTCTGTACAACCGGTGTCAGAGCTTGGTCCGCATTGCCGGCAGTAAGTCGAGCCCGTTTCCAGTGAGAGTTGGACTCCGCCAGGGCTGCCCTTTGTCACTGATTCTGTTCATAACTTTTATGGACAGAATTTCTAGGCGCAGCCAGGGTGTTGAAGGGGTCCGGTTTGGTGGACTCAGGATTGGGTCACTGCTTTTTGCAGATGATGTTGTCCTGTTTGCTTCATCAGGCCGTGATCTTCAACTCTCTCTGGATCGGTTCGCAGCCGAGTGTGAAGCGGCTGGGATGAGAATCAGCACCTCCAAATCCGAGCATGGTCCTCAGCCGGAAAAGGGTGGAGTGCCCTCTCAGGGTTGGAGGAGAGATCCTGCCCCAAGTGGAGGAGTTCAAGTATCTCGGGGTCTTGTTCACGAGTGAGGGAAGAATGGAGCGTGAGATCGACAGGCGGATTGGTGCGGCATCCGCAGTGATGCGGGCTCTGAATCGGTCTGTCGTGGTGAAAAAGGAGCTGAGCCGTAAGGCAAAGCTCTCAATTTACCAGTCGATCTACGTTCCTACCCTTACCTATGGTCATGAGCTATGGGTAGTGACCGAAAGAACGAGATCGCGAATACAAGCGGCTGAAATGAGTTTCCTCCGCAGGGTGTCTGAGCTTTCCCTTAAAGATAGGGTGAGAAGCTCAGTCATCCAGGAGGGGCTCAGAGTAGAGCCGCTGCTCCTCCGCATCGAGAGGAGTCAGATGAGGTGGCTCGGGCATCTGATCAGGATGCCTCCTGGACGCCTCCCTGGTGAGGTGTTCCGGGCACGTCCAACTGGGAGGAAGCCCCGGGGAAGACCCAGGACACGCTGGAGGGACTATGTCTCCCGGCTGACCTGGGAACGCCTTGGGATTCTCCCGGAAGAGCTGGAAGAAGGGGCGGGAGAGGGAAGTCTGGGCCTCTCTGCTTAAGCTGCTACCCCCGCGACCCGACCTCGGATAAGCGGAAGAGGATGGATGGATGGATTTACTCAAATACACTGCTCAAAGAATTAAGGAAATTAATGATCACCGTTTAACACCAAGTCAGTTAAGCTTTAGGGATATCATCTGTCCATTTAGGAAGCATAAGCATTACCTGCTTAGGTGTAAATGAAAGTGACAACAGCTGCACTGGAGAGGTAACAGAAAGACAAGCCCCAGAAAGGGAATTGTTTTGCAGACAGTGGCCATAGACAATTTCTCTCTCCTTATCCTTCCTGACTGATTCTTCTCTAGTTTTGCATTTTTCTAGTGTCCTTGTCTGGCAGTACCTGCAGCTTATTCAGGTTGCACAGGTAGTCCAGTTCCTCCACAACGACACATCCATACCAGAAGACACGGTGTTGTTACACGAGGAAAGATGGACAGGGCCATAAAAGGGCATCAACCCAGCAGCAGGACTGGTATCTGCTCCTTTATGCAAGGAGGAAGAGGAGCAGGACTGATGGAGCCCTACAAAATGACCTCCACCTGGCTACTGGTGTGCAAGTTTATGACCAAACTGTCAGAAAGAGAGTTTGTGAGGGTATCATGAAGGCCAGATGTCCTCTAGTGTGACTTCACTGTGACCCATCACTGTGCAGCACCACTGGCATTCGTAAGTGAATACCACAATTGGCAGCTCCACCAATTGCACACCGTTCTCTTAAAAAAATAACAGCAGCTTCACACCAAGCATATGTGACAGACATGAAAAAGACTGGAACTACTGTGGTGAACGTTATGCAGCCTATAACATCATTCAGCTTGACTGGTTTGGCAGTTGTTCAGTGATAGTCAGGGAAGGCATATCCTTGGAGGGTAAACACAGACTGCAATGTGCTAGACAACAGTACCCTGACTGCTGTTAGGTACTGGGGTGAAATTCTCAGTACCACAATCAGACCTTATGCTGATGTAGTGGGACCTGGGTTCCTCCCGTTGCAAGACATTCCCCAGCCTCATGTGGCCAGAGTGTGTAGGCAGTTTGTGGATGACGAAGGCATTGATGCGATTGACTAGCCCGTACATTCCCCAGACCTGAATCTAATTGAGAACCTCATTACGTATGGGTGCATCAGACAGTAACTAGTAGCACCACAGACTATCCAGGAGCTCACTGATGTAAAGATTCAGGACTGGGAGGAGATCGCCCAGGACACCATCCGCTGTCTCATCAGGAGCAGACCTAGACTTTGTCGGGAGTGAACATAGGCATGCAGGTGCCATACACACTACTGATTCACATTATGAGTAGCCATGATGAAACTGGTTGGATCAGCCTGTGATTTCAATTTTTCACTTGATTTTCAGTGTGATGTTGAATTCAGCCCTCAATGGGCTGGTGATTTGGGGTTTCATTGACTGCTGTTACATCATTTTGTTCTCAAAGAATTACACAGTATGACTCAGGTGTTGTACCATGTTAGCCATTATGAATGTAGTAAAAAGTCAGGCAAAATGACTCCTTTTATTGGCTAACTAAAAAGATTACAATAAGCAAGCTTTCAAATCAACTCAGGCCCCTTCTTCAGGCAAGATGTAATACAGAAACTGGAATTCCCTGTGTTTAAACACACACTAGGACAAGTAACAACATTGATAAAGGTTTAAGTGAGACATCTTAAATGTACAAAATGAATAGACCTCTTCAGGCTAAGATTCATTTAACAAGAAAGAAGACCAATGTATGGTCAAGATCCTTGGATAAGAGAACTGTCCAACAAAGTCTTTTGAACTTCCATACAATGTGAATCTGTAGTCAGGTTGTCTGTGTCAGTCTGACAGATGCAAACAATCTTCATACCTGGCCATAAGACCCATGTCTCTATTCAAACCATGTTGTAATGTATTAAATTTTAGCATGAGTTTGACTTCCCACTTCTTTTCTCTCTTGCTGTGTTTTGAAGTTGCCCATAAGCACTGACTTTAAAGTCCCTCTCACAGTGTCCATGGCTATTGAAGTGAGCCGCTACAGGAACATCTGTGTTGCCATGCTTGATGTGTAACCTGTGTAAATTCATTCTCTGGCGGAGTGTTTCTCCCACATAGAGTGCAGTGTCAGGACATTTCATGCAGAGAATTAGGTAGACCACATTAGATGATGTGCAGGAAAATGATCCCTTTATGTGGTGTTCTAGTTGGCAGTGTGGTATAACTGCACGGCCTGTATTGTAAATGTGAGTACATGTTTTACATCTTTTCTGTAGGGAGGGAGATGTGCCATTTTCTGTTGGTTCACTTAGGAAGCTTCGGATAATTAGTTGCTGCAGGTTTGGTGGTTGTCTGTATGCCAGGAGGGGAGGTTCAGGTAATAATTTTTTCAGTGTTTGGTCATTGTTTAGCATTGGCTGAAGTTTTTACAATTTTTTGAAGTGCTTCTAGATGTGGGTTGTACATAACAAGGAGGGTGTGGTTCTTGTTGTCTTTGTTTTTATATTCCAGAAGGTTGTCTCTGGGTATGGCAGTAGCTCTTATTTGAGTGTCTGTTGTTTTGGGGGTATAACCTTGTCTGATGAAATCTTGTCTGAGCTCCTGCAGTGGTTTATCCCAGTCAGTCGGGTCTGAGCAAATACAATTGTATCGTATTGCTTGGCTGAAAATAATGGAGTGCCTTATATGCTTGGGGTAGAAGCTATGACTTCTCAGTTAGGTCCATCTGTCTGTCAGTTTGTGAAAAACAGAAGTTACAAGGGTGTTGTCTTTCAGTTGAACGGTGGTGCCAAGGAAGCCGACTTCTGTTTTAGAGTAATTCAGCTTCAGCTTATGTTGGGGTGAAAAGAATTACAGTATATTCATTATGAAAATGGAGGAGGTCCTTCTCACTGGCAGTCCAGATTATGAAGATGTCATCTATGTAACACAGATACAACATTGGTTTTAAGACGCACATTGATATAAAATCTTCCTCCAATTTTGCCATAAATAGGTTTGCATAGTGAGGGGCAAACTGACAGCCCATTGCAGTCCCCATTTGTTGCAAGAAGAAATCTTGTCCAAAAACATAACAAATTATGTGTCAGAGTGAATTTTATCACTTCTATTACTGACTTTGTGGGTGAATGATGTTGTCATACGTACATTTCACATGCCAATATGCCATCATCATAGGGGATGTTTGTGTAAAGTACCTCAATATCCATTGTGACCAGTAAGATTCCCTCAGGTAAGGGGCCTATTGCAGAAGTCAGTGGTGTCCTGGATGTAGCTGGTTGCATTGCAGGAGAGGGGTTTAAGGATGTGCTCCACCCAACCTGAAATATTTTCTGTAAGGGAGCCAATTGCCGAGATTATAGGCCTTCCTGGGTTCCCTTCTTTGTGGATTTTAGGAAGCATGTAGAAGTAACCCATTTTGGGGTTCTCAGGAATTGTTTGTTTATATGATCCCTGATGTCAAGAGGAAAGCTACTTACCATCTTTTTTTAGTTCCTTTTTGTAGAGATCTGTGGGGTCTTGTAGTTTGTAATAATGCATACTATTGGACATTTGTGTCTGTGCCTCCTATATATAATCTGATGTGTTCATGATAACTAAAGCACCCCTTTGTCTGCTGGTTTGATCCTATCTTTTTTAGTTCCTTCTTGTAGAGATCCACCCCAAGTATAAGGTGCTCCATTATTTTCAGCCAAGCAATACGATACAATCGTATTTGCTCAGACCCAACAGACCGGGATAAACAACTGCAGGAGCTCAGACAGGAGTTCATCAGACAAGGTTATACCCCCCAAAACAACAAACACTCAAATGAGAAGAGCTACTGCCATACCCAGAGACAACCTTCTGGAATATAAAAACAAAGACAACAAGAACCGCATCCCCCTTGTTGTCACCTACAACCCACATCTAGAAGCACTTCGAAAAATTATAAAAGAACTTCAACCAATGCTAAACAATGACCAAACACTGAAAAATGTATTTCCTGAACCTCCCCTCCTGGCACAAAGACAACCACCAAACCTTCAGCAACTAATTGTCTGAAACTCCCTAAGTGAACCAACAGAAAATGGCACATTTCCCTCCCTACAGAAAAGATGTAAAACGTGTGCTCACATTTACAATACAGACCGTGCAGTTATACCACACTGCCGACTAGAACATCACATAAAGGAATAATTTTCCTGCAGATCATCTAATGTGGTCTACCTAATTCTCTGCATGAAATGTCCAGACACTGCACTCTATGTGAGAAAAACTAGACAGATCTGTATTACATCTCGCCTGAAGAAGGGGCCGGAGTTGCCTCGAAAGCCTGCATATTGTAATCTTTTTAGTTAGCTAATAAAAGGGGTAATTCTGCTTGACTTTTTACTACAGTATTACTCAGAAAAGATTTTCCACTTGACCACTTTGATGGGAACACTTAAATCACACATTAAACCTCATTTTTGGGCAGTTTATATATGATTAAATTTAGTTTTGCAATGTAGTTCATTATTTCATCAATGGTTAATAAAGGATTCACTGTGCGTAGAACATGAACTGAGGCCTCATCAATGGTAGATTCCTGCCTTTCACAATCTTTGCATCCCCTGCGGTTTAGGGTTTACTATTATAATTATTTATTTTATCAGGTTTTGGAAATAAAAAATGATTTGAAGCTCAGACTAATATAAGCCTGAAGGTGAAAACAACTGAACGAATACAACTGAAACTAGACCATGTTGCTATACCCAATTCTCTAATTTCAAGGAATCAGGTAATAGCTATATCAATCTGCATGTGCAAAAAGAAATGTAGTTAAAGTGTGAAATAAAAAGTATCAGGTATTGAACCTTCATCTGATGCAAGTTTAAAATCCTTCATTTTATTTCTCAGTATGTAATTCAGATTTACAAATTTAGGCTAAGCGATACAGATTAAATGTTTCAAAAGTTTAAAGCAACACATGCATATCCAATATGAATAATTTAAATGTTCTCCATAGAGTAGGACTCACTCATCCAACAATGACTCATCGTCATCTTCGCAATACTGTGGCTTGCACGTGGTGACACGCGTTCTTCGTATCATCTGAAATAAATGTAAAAAATAAAAGTAACTGAACAATGCAACTTGCAATTTAATATTTTTTTCTGCTATTTTTAATACTTTAGCATTTGTACCAAGTCATTAAATTTAGATTCTGATACCACACCACTGTATAAAAAAATGCTCAGTGTAAACATTAACATGCACCTGTCTTGCCATCAAGATGAATTATTGGATTCTCAGGTAGCCCAAATGTCTCACCTTTACCTGGAACAGAGGGCTAGAGCAGAACTCTTTACAGAAATTTCAATACAATATATGAATTCAAATCATAACCACTCATTAGCTATCCACACAGTATGATAAATTATAAAATTTGACAATGGGGCTGTCAGAACACTTTTTTAGTCAAATATAATTTAAATATATATAAAAGTTATTTTCAAAAGTAAAAATTAACAATCCAATAAATAAGCTATCTTAACTGAAGTAGTCATGAAAATCTGTGTGCCACTAAAATTGACTGTGCTGTTTTTCTGGTCACAATCTCATGTCCATACTTCACAGTCAGAAACAGCTAACACATATTGTTGGCTATACAGTCAACCCTCGTTTACCGCGGTTAATCCGTTCCAGACTCTGCTGCGATAAATGAATTTCCGCGAAGTAGGATTATTTATTTATAAATCGAATATTTTCACAGTTAGAGCATAGAAAACCTATTTAAGACCTTCCAAATATATTCTCTAACATTATTAGAGCCCTCTAGACATGAAATAACACCCTTTAGTCAAAGGTTTAAACTGTGCTCCATGACAAGGCAGAGATGACAGTTCCGTCTCACAATTAAAAGAATGCAAACATATGTTCCTCTTCAAAGAGGTACACGTCAGGAGCGGAGAATGTCAGAGAGAGAGAGAGAGAGAGAGAGAGAGAGAGAGAGAGAGAGAGAGAGAGAGAGAGAGAGAGAGAGAGAGAGAGAGAGAGAGAGAGAGAGAAGCAAACAATCAAAAATCAATAGGGCTGTTTGGGCTTTTAAGTATGGGAAGCACCGCCGGACAAAGCAGCTACAAGGAAGGCAATGTGAAGGTAGTCTTTCAGCATTTTTTAGAGGAGCGTCCGTATCCTCTATGCAAATAGCCTCTGTGTAAACAGCCCCTCTGCTCACACCCCCTCCGTCAGGAGCAGAGAATGTCAGAGAGAGTGAGAGAGACAGAGACAAGCAAACAATCGAAAATCAATACGTGCTGTTTGGGCTTTCAAGTATGCAAAGCACCGCACGGGAAGCATATCTTATATCATTGAGGAGTTTTATTTAATACGTAATATGTGCTCTGATTGGGTAGCTTCTCAGCAATCTTGCAATAGCGTCCCTTGTATGAAATCAACTGGGCAAACCAACTGAGGAAGCATGTACCATAAATTAAAAGACCCATTGTCCGCAGAAATATGCGAACCAGCAAAAACACCGTGATATATATTTAGATATGCTTACATTTAAAATCCGCGATAGAGTGAAGCCACGAAAGTCGAAGTGAGATATAGCAAGGAATCACTGTATAGCTTATATTCTCATTAATGAAACAAAATTTTTGGACAATGATAATCATTTCCGTTTTACTGGGGTTTTCTGAAACTACCAATCAGAGAATAACTCTCTGATCTCAAAACACTGCCTGACAAGAAAGGTGGAGCATGAAGGCTGATTCATACATTATGTGGAGACAAAAACGGAAGATTCTCTGCTAGCATAAAATCTCACAATCCAATGGGTAGGAGAGAACCAGAGATTTGCACTGTCCTAGAAAATATACAAAGACTGACAATGAATGTAAATCTATTATAAAAGGAAATCTTGGGACGAGACTTTCTCGGAGATAATTTCAGGTCCCGCAAGACAAGACTTTTTGCCAAGTCCCACCCTCCTCTCAAACATTTAAACCAACCACTTCTCATTCGTGTGAATGCCATTGTCAGACACAGATCCTGCGCTCCCCAATGAAGAGGCGTATCCGCGAGAATTAAAAGATTTGTTGTTTGGTGAAAGTGAAATCCACATACGTGAGTGGCAGAAAGGCAAAGTGGCTGGAGCATAGTGCCCACAAAGAGGTTGGCAAGCAAAGCAAGCAGGGGGCAGAGCCCCCTAGTTTTATAAAAGGAACAAATCATTCCATATCAAATCAACCAATGGCCCATGCACTTCAGACTCAAAAAATACCAGGTGTACCGATGTTAGTCAGCCAGGTTACCAAGGGGAGGTGGGTATTGATTCTATCCGGACTCATTTTTTCATCAAGTTTTACAAGTCCAGAGTTCAAAAATTAAAACACTGGCCAGGCTCAGACTTTGCAGGGTGGTACAATAATTGGTATAGTATGTGACACAATTAAAATATTTGGTCCAGATGAACCTGCACGGTCAAAGGAGCCGCATGAAATTGACCAGAATTTAATTTAAGTTTTTGGCTTAGCCATGTTTAGGCCCCAGAAATACATATCTGTAACCAACACAGACATTTGATTCCCCCCCATACACAGATAACTGTATAGGCTTTCTGAAAAAATGCAAAATACAGAAAAGTTTGAACAGCAAACCTCTCAAATCCAAATATATCATTTTGGATTTCTTTTTCCGAGCACCCTAACGAAATGTGAGAATGTGCAGATATTTTTAAAAATATTTTTGATTTATTCTATATTCTATTCATATAGTCCACTGTCCATTCTTTTTAAAACATAAACTTTACGTTTTCTATGCAAATCTTTCATGTTTATTTCCCATCCTAAACATAAATTGAATGTGCCATGTGTCAGTAATGGTATTCATTGAGTTTTCAATCAGTAAGTTATCAAAAATGTCAGACTTTTTTTTCCCCCCATATCAAATGAGGATATCCTATCTCATGTTGCCGAGCAAAGGATCCAATTCTCCATGGCCAAAAGCGTACCCGGTACTCGAGAATACCACTGTTACATCCCTATAGAAGATGGCAGACTCAAAAGACAGCCGGGTGTCTGGGGAAGACAGTGAATCGACTGTCCGAATATTCACCACTGGAGGAGCAGCTGAGATCCTGCCCTCTCATGATCAGAGGTGTCCCTCACATTAGCCGCACTGTAGTATGTTGAGTGCATGTATGATGAAAAATGTTGGATCGGTGTGATTCGTGACAAGAGTGAAGTAGAATCAGACATCCCAATATGTTCCAAGCATCCAAACTATCCTGCAGTCTCTCCACTGGCCACCTAGAGACGATATTTGTTGGGTGCCATTATAGTGTGTCACTGCACTGCTTAGTGCATCTACAACAGTCAGTGGGAGGCAGTACAACTTGATCTCAAAGACAAAGGTGCTCTACACTCTGCGTTTTGTTTGAAACAGAAATGAAACCGGTCATATTCCTGCTGCTGCAATACCAAGATGCTAACATTTCATTATAACTAGTGTGGTATTTAATGATAAATTAAGCAGCTGCTGTTCATACTATTGGCGAGTTCAACCCATGTTTAGAATGGAAAATAAAAATAAGACTCACATAAGAAAAATAAGATTGTTCTTAGAGAAAGAAGGAACCGTGTAGGATACTGGGAAAATAATTCTAAAAATGCCTGGACGTTTCCACTGTACGTTAAACGTGGAAAAAAAAAATCGTTTTCAGACCAGCTTGAGAGGTTTGCTGGTCAAACCCTGATGCAATTGCTTGTTTGTTTATAACCTTTTGAAAAGCCCCATGCAGGTATCTAAATATGAAAAAATCTCATCTGGCTACTTCAATAAGTATGGTTTCTGAAAGCCTATACGTGTCAAAGTCAAAGACGCAAAATTCCCATTCCCCTCCCCTTTCCGAAGGTCTGCTTTTATCAAGTGGTGTCATCTGGACCAAACATTTTGATTTTGTTCCATACTATACCTATGAAAAGGTACCAGTATGCAAAATGCGAGTCTGCTAGGTGGTTTAGTTCTTGAGGTATGGTCGTGTGAAATTGATGAAGAAAAATACAGCTGTGTCAAATTTAACGCCCCTCTCCCTTTTTAAAATTGGCTGGATCTTAGAAAGTATTGATCTTACACCAAAATAATTTCACAGGGTGTCTCTCTGGATAACACAACACAACATTTGGTATTGTTTTCTCAGAATTATTTGAGACTGAAGTGTGTCGGGTTCCCGGAAAATCGGTTGATTTGACAGGGAATGACCCTGAAATATTATATGTTGTATTAAAATGAACACGAAGAGAATACTCAATATTATTATTATCAAGAAAACACATTTATCTAAAGTAACATGTTTGAGTGATTAACACAAATGCATTCAGTTAAGACCTCGAGATACTTGAACTCAAACTCAAGTACAAGTATTTTGGGGTCTGGTTCACGAGTGAAGGAAGAATGGAGCGGGAGATCGACAGGCGGATCGGTGCGGCGTCTGCAGTCATGTGGGCTCTGCATCGGTCTGTCGTGGTGAAAAAGGAGCTGAGCCGTAAGGCAAAGCTCTCAATTTACCAGTCGATCTACGTTCCTACCCTAACCTATGGTCATGAGCGATGGGTAGTGACCGAAAGAACGAGATCACAAATACAAGCGGCTGAAATGAGTTTCCTCCGCAGGGTGTCTGGGCTTTCCCTTAAAGAAAAGGTGAGAAGCTCAGTCATCCAAGAGGGGCATTGAGAAGAGTCAGATGAGGTGACTCGGGCATCTGATCAGGATGCCTCCTGGACACCTCCCTGGCGAGGTGTTCCGGGTACGTCCAACCAGGAGGAGGCCCCAGGGAAGACACAGGACACGCTGGACGGACTATGTCTCCCGGCTGGCCTGTGAACGGCTCGGGATTCCCCCGGAAGAGCTGGAAGAAGTGGCCGAGGAGAGGGAAGTCTGGACATCTCTGCTGAAGCTGCTGCCCCAGCGACACAATCTCTGATAAGCGGGAGAGGATGGATGGCATTCAGTTAACCAGTGACAAAGAGCAATGTTTTTTGCAGTAGGACACAAAAAGATAACATAGCTCTATAATAGTTTGTCTCATTGTAAGACAAAAGAAACTATTAGTCTCAAAAAACCACAGCTGTCCAAAGATCAATAATGTACAAAACAGTCCACTAATAAAATGTAGTGCCCAGTTGTATTTGGTGAACCATGGGGAAGCATTCCAAGCAAACCTCTCTCTTTTTTTGTGTAAATCAGTATACTTTCTCACTTAATACTTAATGGTTTCCCTGCAATCCAATGGAGAACCAGAGCTTGATTCCTGTTAGGAAACCCTAGAAAACATACTGAGTGATTATTTTTAAAGGCACAGTATTAATTCCTAAAGTTACCACATTTTCTTAGTGATATTGAGCAATGGGATTCTAACTTACAGTTCAAATTCAAAGTATTTGCTCCCTTCCTGACTGCCTCCGTTTCTGCTTATTTGTCACATTTTAATTGCTTTTCTCCAAATAAATTTAGTATAATACAAAAGACAACCTGAGTAAATACAGTACACAGTTTTTAATGATCATTTGATTTATTGATGGTGAACTCTTCCCAAACCCCCAACACCTATATCATCCATATCACGAGCAGAAAAAGTTAATTGAAAGTCAGTCAGTAGAGACTGGGCACTGTATGTGAATCATACAATTCTAAAGAAAACAGACTTCTATCTAGAGCTAAAGCAGAAATCTTTCGGACAGCATAAACAAAAGAGATAAAAAGCCAAATATCCAGACTATTTTTTTTTCCAATTTTGAATCATAACCCAGATAACATTAGGGAAAATTAAAATAACAAACAGCTAAATAGCCACACTGATACCACTTGGGCATGAAAGTTCATTATACTGTAGCTCTTTTAATAAGATAATCGCTCTATTATATAAAAAAATCCTGGGACAAGACAAGACTTTTTTGAAGAGAAGTCCCGTGAGATGAGACTTTGGCAATGACATTTTTTGAAGTCATGCCCTCCTCTCCACCATATTCAACCTTGCACATGGTCCTCTCGCCTCTCATTCGTGTGAATCTTTTGACAGACACAGTTCCTGCTCTCCCAGCTCTTATCAATTTTTATGTTTTTCTCACTTTAAGTTCCCAATTAAAGAAGACGTATTATGGCCAAATCTTAGTGAAGAACTGTAATGGAAGGATTTTTCTCTGTAAAAAGCAAAGGTGAAATAAAGAGAGCAGATGGGCGTTGGTCGCTTCAGCGCGGAACCCAGCTGCATTACTAATGTTTTGGGAAAAAACAGCCGGGAATGTTCTAAAGATACAGCCAAGGTTATGCTGACTTGTTTTTCACTTCGAGGGGCTTCACTACGCAATTCTTATTTTTGTGTGCCTTTTGGTACCAGACGCCGTCTCCGTCAGGACCAAGTGCAAAACAACACCGCGTCCCGTGGAAAGGTGTGTGTGTGTGCTGAAACTAATCACTTCTATATACACTGCTTGCACGTAAGCCGCTTTGGGCAAGGACGCTCAATTAGTATATAAGGGAAGGCTTCGCCCTCAGTTTCTTCGGAGGCTCAACCGTGGGGACTGCGCGCACCGCCCGGTATTTGAAAGGCAAATGAGTTGGTCCTCTGACAAGACTGACAAGCGGGCCCCCTCAGTCTACTGGTCTAGGATGATGGCTCAGGGTCTTTTTATATGTCTGTAAGTATTGTTTTGTTTTGTCGGCTATCGCTACTGCATTATATGTGTTTAAATATTATAATTGATTAAGTAAATAAAATAGAAGTATTGGACCTCTTCTCTCTGATTCTTTGCCTACTTATGTTCTAATCCCTTGAACCATTTTTCCAAATCAAAACAAGAACTTCATCACGAAGGCTTTGAAACAGAAAAAAAATGAGTACACAGGTAATCCTAACACCAACAAACAATGAAGTCAAACGAATTAACACCAAAAATGTCGATCAGTTAAATGCGTATCAATAGACTATGCTGAAACAGTTGATGGTCAACATGCGGAACATGAAAACATCAACTTACAATATCCGGAAGAATAACAACAACCGTTAACACCATCTGGTCTTCCAACGCATGAATTACTGTAGAAAGAAGGATGTATCCAAGAAGGGTAATGTAGTACATCTTCCGCAGATAACATTAGACAACAAAGGAAATCTTGATATGCCAATCGTATTAAAACGTTAACAGTTTCCCGTTAGAATAGCTTTTATAAAAGACAATTAGCAAATCTCAGAGCCAAACTTTCGAGAGTCATTTTATTTAATAGGGAGAAAGAAACAAAATTCAATCACGGGCAGTTATACGGTGCACTGTCACAATGAAAGTCCAAAACACAGAATTAAAATTCAATGCGATATTTTTACAAGTTATAAGTTTTACAGTAAAAGTGTACATTTAAAAAAGTATTTGCGTGTTAATTTCAAAGCCAAACAGAACAAAATCGTATTACAAAATGAATAACTCTAACGCAACATGAAACAATTTACATTCAAATTATTACGCTTTAATATTTTTTTTTAATATGGTTAATTATTCGCTGTAATGCAAAATAGTTAGTTCTATTATGCATATGTAACAATTCCCATGAAAATAAAAAAAACTGTTTAAATTGTACATCCGCATCCCCATATGCGAACGGCAGAAGCACAAAGTGTCTAGCGAGTAGTGCAGCAAAGTGAGCAGGGGGCTAAGCCCTCTAGTTTAAGCAAAGGAAACAGAGAAAGATACATCAAAGAAATGGGTACAGATCAACTGCAGCCCAAAAAACAAAACAGAAAAGGTATACACAGAGAACAGCAGCATAATGGGAAAGTCAAGCGGAACTTCAAACTTAAAGACAACACGTGAATTATATGGATACAAATGAAAAATGGGTTTGTGAATCCCAAGATAAATTGAGATATTGATGTTAGGTTTTTTGTTTTTGTGAGCATCATGTAAGACATTCATTGTACTATAGCAGTATGCATGAAAAGTGAAAACAGAAAACTGATGGAACCCAACTGTACACCATTTTAACATTAAAAAAAGTCAACTTTCAACCCTTTCCAGCTTCTTCCTATTAATTAATTGTTAGTTAATGCATCATATCATGAGTCACGTCTCTTTAGTCCTGCATGACTGTTCCTGATAAGCACACAAGAGGGTCACACTGAAATAGCTGTCCTTTAATATTTTTAATTTGCATTGGTGCCCGCACTGCTTGTCATTAAATTTTAAGCTTTTGGATACAATTAAGCAAGCAAACTAAATGGAATAAGTGTGAATTAAAAGAAAAAGGACAAAACAATGTGAAGAATTTAAAGATATGAGAAATATTTCTTAGAAATATAAATCTCACATTCCTGCACTTATCTATCCATCATCCAACCCCCTATATCCTAACTACAGGAGCACGGGGGTCGGCTGGAGCCAATCCCAGCCAACACAGGACGCAAGGCAGGAAACAAACCCCGGGCAGGTCCTGCACTTACCTGAATGCAAAACAAAAGAATAAGTAACAAGGACAACTATTTAAACAATATGATCATGACACACTGATTATGTCATTGGTTAGAACAAAACCCTGTAAACATAGGGAGGCCCCAGGACTGAACTGGAAAACCATGGTCATAAAGTATAGGGTCATGACCCGGACCTATTACAGAGACACACCCTTTGGGGAAGCTGCAGACTATTTTAGAGGTTGGAGATAGGGATACCCTGAGAAGTCAACAATACAAGTGGTTATACATATAGAACATTGGGCTGGAAGACCAAGGGGGACCAAACAACTCACCCATCCCTAGGCTCTGAGATGGCAGATATTTATTATTGTGCTCAAAACTCAAAGGGGGACCCAATCTTCAATTTTATATTAAGGTCATAAAGGAAAAAACACATCAATCACTGGGCTGGCATCTAGTGCTACTGTGTGAGAGTTTTGAGCTTTCACCAGGCTGGCAATTTTTGCAAGATCTGGCAACCCTGTTGAGTGGAGGTGCAGACATGGCACTTCATTATGTTCATAAGAATTAACATTTTTAAATAACTTTAGGGTTTTTTTTTTTGTCCTGCACCTCCTGACTTACCTGTATGAGAAAAAACCCCAAATATGATATACCACACAATGTGCTACACCCTATTTCTAGTCCTTCAGACCCTAAAATCCCTAGTTTTTAGGCTATTTTCAGACCATATTTTGAGCAAGGAAATTACACGTTTATAATAAAGAGTAAATCAAGAGGTGTCTTCATCAAATATGATCAAAAACAATTGAAGCTGTGCATGCAATATCAGCTAACCCCATGGGACCATTACCTAATGGTATATGAGAGGGTAAATGTTACTGCTTTAGACAAAGCCTCAAAAAATAGGGGTCGGTCAATATAGGCTTGTGGAGCTTCATTTTATACTATTTCGAGGTTACTGATGACGAATATATTTTTGATATTTGATTTTTTTTTTTTTACCGGTTGGCTTAGTCTTCGAAAACTCCTAGAGGATTAAAAATGACATATATTTTTGCTATATATTTGAAAATGACAGAAGTATGTGGGATTTTGATTTACTGTATACTATTTCACGGTTAATAATTGTATCCTTTCCTGGGAATCTAGCCCTCTATGAATTTCTACAAAATGTCTGTTTCGATTGAAAATATTTTGTCTTCAATGCATCATAAAGTAAATGATTATTTTTCTCATGAACGTTCTAAATTAAGGCGGTTTACGCCAATTTAGATTTTGTCCGCGTCCTTCTGCTAATTAGGACTATCGGAGTGTGTGCGCGCATGGCTGGTGGCGCGCTGGACCTGCACCCTAGCCATGGATCGCCTGACCCACCCGGCGATTGTCAGTATCTTGCATTCGTTACAACACCATACAGTAAATCAGTACTGAATTTATAGTGACTATAGCCTTGCTTGGACCAAGGATCGTCAGTTACCTTAATGTCCTTTCCCAGTATTCTGATCGGCGGGTATGTGCTTACTCCTATACTTTAAACTCCAATATTCTCAACGTCTTTCCATTCCGTAGACATCCTTCTCCATGTTCAAATTTACCGCCAGTCTCAGCGTGGCCCACAGACTACGGCGGGGTCAGGCAAAAAATCAGGCCATAACTCTCGACAGTTTACGCCTCCCTAATAATACAGGGGAGTTCTCTAGTTAGGCAACAACCACTTACCTTGTATAAATCCCTGCGAAATCAATCCAAGTCATGCACAATCTGTAGACCGATGCTCTGCAGCGGACAGAGAATGCCCGTCTAGCACTTCCGCAAATATTAGCGAAAAGGAGGAGCTGCGACATAATCCAACTTAATGCATCTTGCATTTTCTTAATATAAGGTCTAATTTCACAATAGTTACAAACTATGCCAATTATACTATACACCACTGCCTTTAAATAGTCTAATCCAAATACAGGTGCGCAAGTTTTTAAGCACAGATATAGCCAACCCCCCCATGTAAATGGTATATTCTAGTGACGACAGCTATCTGTTTAAAGAGACCGCGACGTGTCCAGTCAAAACTGGCATTCGTACTAATGAATTGGTTCATGATTTACTGAAAAACAGCAGTAGTTCGAAATGAGTGAATCGTTTGCAAATCGTCCATCACTATAGCAAAATAAGAATAACGCCTGCAAAATAAGGATTCTTGAACTAATTTGTCTAAAAATGATGCAGAATCTCAGTACGAGTATTAAAAAGGCATGACGTAATCAACATGCTCACATAATTCTTATCCTTCAGACCATTTAAGTTACCCTGTCACTGAGCTGGCGTTGAGTTGGCACATCTCAAAGGCTAACGGGATGACTGGTGTCTCAAATTGGCCCGTTTTGTGAGAGTGGTGACCCGTCCTGGTCTGCTTCCTGTCTGAGATTCTTAGGCTGGTTTGAAAATCGATGGAATTTGGTGAGTGAGTAGTTGCCTCAGTTTTGAGAAATGAGTGGTTCAGGTTTAGTTAATTGCATATGGACCTCGACTTAAAAACTGTGTACCCTTCCAAAAATGTATTAAATAAAATGTGATGTAGCTACAGCTACAGGAGACACGTGCGAATTCTTAGACCTGCCTAATGCAATTCACTGGAAGGCTGCAGCCTGTTCTGGTTGCTTTGGCAGTAAGGCAATGGTCAATCTTGAACAGAGTGCCAGTCCATCACAGGGCAATACATTAATAGTGCATTTTTAAAATAATTTTAATAATCCTTCATTGGCTTACAAAAATCATTAATCCCTGCGCTTTACCATGTATACGTTGAACACTTAAGGCAGACTTTCTTACAGCACCACAGATAAATAAAATGCATGTGTGAGTTTGAGTCTTTATCTACAAAGACTCTAAGCCATTACATTTGCCTGGCAGTATATGGGATTACCACAAGTTTCTGCAGATCAAAGATTTGTTACTTTAACATAGTTTATTTTTTCTAGTGCAGCTGATCATCAGACACTGTAGTCTTTCTTTGTCTAAAATATCATTCTAGCAGTTATTGTAACTAGTTTTTGTTAATGCTTTGCCATTTTCATTCTTTTCCTAGTGTCTTGTGGTGGCAGCAAGCTCACTTACCCAAATATTAGAACAAATGCTTCCAATATCATCTCCATTTCTCCCTTACACCTTCTTAGCTTTCCTGCCTGTCTCCGGACCGTGGTCAAGATGACACAGTCGAGGTTCTCCTTTTAGTGTCTCCAACAGTGCAAAGCACCAGGGCCAGAGTGGTGTGCTCCAAGGTAAAACCCTGTTCCTGAGATCTCCATTGTCCTTAATTTACAGCTGGGAGTGACACACAAGGCTTGAATCCCCCCAAAAACATAACTTTTATTGTCAGCTTACAAGTTGCTTCTTTCAGCTTAACAGAGAACAAGCACCCCAATTAACTAGCGACTGACAAATATACAGTGGTGTGAAAAACTATTTGCCCCCTTCCTGATTTCTTATTCTTTTGCATGCTTGTCACACAAAATGTTTCTGATCATCAAACACACATTTAACCATTAGTCAAATATAACACAAGTAAACACAAAATGCAGTTTTTAAATTATGGTTTTTATTATTTAGGGAGAAAAAAAATCCAAATCTACATGGCCCTGTGTGAAAAAGTAATTGCCCCCTGAACCTAATAACTGGTTGGGCCACCCTTAGCAGCAATAACTGCAATCAAGCGTTTGCGATAACTTGCAATGAGTCTTTTACAGGCTCTGGAGGAATTTTGGCCCACTCATCTTTGCAGAATTGTTGTAATTCAGCTTTATTGGAGGGTTTTCTAGCAGGAACTGCCTTTTTAAGATCATGCCATAGCATCTCAATTGGATTCAGGTCAGGACTTTGACTAGGCCACTCCAAAGTCTTCATTTTGTTTTTCTTCAGCCATTCAGAGGTGGATTTGCTGGTGTGTTTTGGGTCATTGTCCTGTTGCAGCACCCAAGATCGCTTCAGCTTGAGTTGACGAACAGATGGCCGGACCTTCTCCTTCAGGATTTTTGGTAGACAGTAGAATTCATGGTTCCATCTATCACAGCAAGCCTTCCAGGTCCTGAAGCAGCAAAACAACCCCAGACCATCACACTACCACCACCATATTTTACTGTTGGTATGATGTTCTTTTCTGAAATGCTGTGTTCCTTTTACGCCAGATGTAACGGGACATTTGCCTTCCAAAAAGTTCAACTTTTGTCTCATCAGTC
Source organism: Polypterus senegalus (assembly GCF_016835505.1). Taxonomy (NCBI): domain Eukaryota; kingdom Metazoa; phylum Chordata; class Cladistia; order Polypteriformes; family Polypteridae; genus Polypterus; species Polypterus senegalus. The sequence continues at coordinate 87,293,534 of NC_053169.1, read as the reverse complement.
CACAAGGTATTTTCCCAAAAGTCTTGGCAATCATTGAGATGTTTCTTAGCAAAATTGAGACGAGCCCTAATGTTCTTTTTGCTTAACAGTGGTTTGTGTCTTGGAAATCTGCCATGCAGGCCGTTTTTGCCCAGTCTCTTTCTTATGGTGGAGTCGTGAACACTGACCTTAATTGAGGCAAGTGAGGCCTGCAGTTCTTTAGACGTTGTCCTGGGGTCTTTTGCGACCTCTCGGATGAGTCGTCTCTGCGCTCTTGGGGTAATTTTGGTCGACCGGCCACTCCTGGGAAGGTTCACCACTGTTCCATGTTTTTGCCATTTGTGGATAATGGCTCTCACTGTGGTTCGCTGGAGTCCCAAAGCTTTAGAAATGGCTTTATAACCTTTACCAGACTGATAGATCTCAGTTACTTCTGTTCTCATTTGTTCCTGAATTTCTTTGGATCTTGGCATGATGTCTAGCTTTTGAGGTGCTTTTGGTCTACTTCTCTGTGTCAGGCAGCTCCTATTGAAGTGATTTCTTGATTGAAACAGGTGTGGCAGTAATCAGGCCTGGTGGGTGGCTACGGAAATTGAACTCAGGTGTGATACACCACAGTTAGGTTATTTTTGAACAAGGGGGCAATTACTTTTTCACACAGGGCCATGTAGGTTTGGATTTTTTTCCCTAAATAATAAAAACCATCATTTAAAAACTGCATTTTGTGTTTACTTGTGTTATATTTGACTAATGGTTAAATGTGTGTTGATGATCAGAAACATTTTGTGTGACAAACATGCAAAAGAATAAGAAATCAGGAAGGGGGCAAATAGTTTTTCACACCACTGTATATTGAACTCTCCACCCCTCAAATACTGATAACACCATCCAAACCCTACATTCAGAATGATCTGGATGTTAGGCTGCTGTTTTACACTCTCACCCTGGTAACTTGACATCAAACCCTTGCCCCGATTTGTCTAACGACCACTATATTCTTTTATCACTGAAAATGAGGCAGATATATATAACAATAACAACAACATTTATTTATAAAGCACATTTTCATACAAATAATGTAGCTCAAAGTGCTTTACATGATGAAGAAAAGGGAAATAAAAGACAAAGTAAGAATTAAAATAAGACAGCACTAACATAGAATAAGAGTAAGGTCCGATGGCTAGGGAGGACAGAAAAAACAAAAAAAAACTCCAGATGGCTGGAGAGAAAAAAATAAAATCTGCAGGGGTTCAGAGGCCATGAGACCACCCAGTCCCCTCTGGGCATTCTATACCTAACATAAATGAAACAGCCCTCTTTGTATTTAGGGTTCTCACGGAAGGACTTGATGATGAGGGTCACGTAGACTTCTGGCTTTTAACCCATCAATGTAGGAACATCATGATGCTTTGATTAGGTGATGGTGGTGCAGATCACCACCACAGAAAACCGGGAAAAGAAACAGAAGAGACAGTAGGGGTCAGTACAGATTTTGGAGCCACCATGAATAGTTATTATAATGAATTGAATATACGGAATATCAGGATTAAAGTAAGGTGAAGTTATGAGAAGGCCATGTTAAAGTAATGTGTTTTCAGCAGTGTTTTAAAGTGCTCCACTGTATCAGCCTGGCAAATTCCTATTGGCAGGCTATTCCAGATTTTAGGTGCATAACACCAGAAGGCCGCCTCACCACTTCCTTTAAGTTTAGCTCTTGGAATTCTAAGCAGACACTCATTTGAGGATCTAAGGCATGGGTCCCTAACTCCGGTCCTGAAGGGCCCCTGTGGCTGCAGGTTTTCATTCTATCCTTTTTCTTAATTACTGACCTGTTTTTGCTTCTACTTAACTTCTTTTGAATTAATATTCTTGAAGACTCAGACCCCTTAATTGTTTCTTTTTCCTTAATTAGCAGCCAAACAATAATGAGATACAAAATGAGCCAAAACATGACCAGCAAAACATGACCAACACTGCTGATCATACAATATCCGAAAATAAAGAAAGGCGAAGGCCTGAGTAATGCTGATCTGCACAGGTCCCCAAAACATTTTGACAGCGCTCTTAAAAAAGAGAAAATCAACATATATATATATATGCTATTGCACAATGAGAACAGCAACAAGCCATGGAATTAAAGAACGGGTTTAATCAACAACAAACATTGGTGCCTAATTAAGGTTGGAGTGAAATTGGTTGGAGTTTGAGGCCCTGACTTAGTTGGTCATCTGTTGGCTCACTCACTTCACATTTCATTTCCCTTAGGGTGCAATTTATGGAAAGAAATTAAACAATTCACAGGAACAATGAAGAAATTCAGGGGAGCAAATCTTAAAAAACAAGTCAATGAAATTTAATCCAAAAGAAGTTAATAAGCAACAAAAACAGGTTAGAATGAAAATCTGCAGCCACTGGGGTCCTCCCGGACCAGAGTTGGGGACCCCTGATCTAAGGTTACGATTTGGAATATAAGGTGTCAGACATTCCGATATATAAGATGGGGCGAGATTATTTAAGGCTTTGTAAACCATAAGCAGTATTTTAAAGTCAATTCTGAATGACACAGGTAACCAGTGTAGTGACATCAAAACTGTAGAAATGTGTTCGGATTTTCTTTTCCAAGTTAGGATTCTAGCAGCTGCATTCTGCACTCGTTGCAAACGATTGATGTCTTTTTTGGGTAGTCCTGAGTGGAGTGCGTTACAGTAATCTAGTCGACTGAAAACAAAAGCGTGAACTAATTTCTCAGCATCTTTCAATGATGTAAGAGGTTTAACTTTTCCTATGTTTCTTAAGTGAAAAATGCTGTCCTAGTGGTCTGATTAATTTGCGATTTAAAATTCAGGTCACAGTCAACAGTTACCCCTAAGTTCTTTACCTCCACCTTTCAGGGGCTAATTCCAGGACAATTGATGAAAATACTCAGCATCAGGTATGAACTTTGGAAGCCCTGGAGTTGCTTTCTTAGAGCTGAATCTAACAGGCCCAAATACTAATGCAATCCTGAGTCCCTATTTTCCATAAAAGAGCAGGCAATCCTCAGTTAGCCAGTCCATCCAAATTTATAGCAAGATTTCACATATAATACAGCAGATTGATACCCTCCGCCAGTCACTGGAATATCTATTAAATTATCTGTCATTGTCTACTGCAGTTCTTCTTCACCCCTGTTATATTTACCTTGCAGTGCACTCACTAAGGATATACAGTAGGTGTTGTTACCTCTTCAGTCATTTCATAAAGAGGACCATCAATAAATCCTCTTCATCCCTAGTGGGACATAAGGCTTCAATGAGCTCCCTCCATCGCATGCGGTCCTTTGCAGTATGTTGTGCTTCTCCCCATGACAGGTTCACCTTTTGAAGCTCCTGTACCACCGTTCTACGCCAGGTGTTTTTGGGTCTTCCAATTTTTCTTTTTCCAGGTGGTGTCCATCTTAAGGCAACTCTTGGGATCCGGTTTTGCTCCATCCTTAACACATGTCCAAGCCATCTTAAGCGTCTTAATGTAATGTCCTTGGTGATGAATTGACTGCTTGTTTTCTTGTATAATTGTTGGTTTGATATTTTGTTGGGCCAAAAGATCTGGCAGATTCGTCTGAGACATCTGTTGTGGAAGACCTCAAGTCTCCTCATGTCTGTACTGACCACACGCCAACACTCTGAACCATACAGGAGGACAGACTTTACGTTGCTGTTGTACAGGAGCATCTTTGTTTTTAGGCTGTATTGTTTAGACCTCCAGATGGAATGGAGTTGGGAAAAGGCACCCTGAGCCTTTCCCAGCCTTGCTCTAATGTCTTTATGGACAGCGCTGTCCTTGCTGATAAGGCTGCCAAGGTAAGTGAAGTCCTCCACAAACTCGAGTGGTGCTCCATTCACTTGGATGGGTGCTGTGGGGATGGAGTTTATGCACATCACTTGGGTTTTAGAGGTGTTGATGTTAAGTCCGGCCTATCTGGCATATTTGTGAAGCCTGTCAGTTTTCGATTGCATGTTGGAGTGGTTTGTTGAAAGGAGAGCAAGGTCGTCTGCAAAGTCAAGGTCTTCCAATTGAGAGAACAGGGTCCATTGGATGCCTCTGGGTTTATCTGCTGTTGTGTTGGTTGTGATCCAGTCTATTGCAAGTAGGCAGAGGATGGGAGAGATGATGCACCCTTGTCTCATGCAGATCAGCATAGTTGCATGATTGAGGTATAATTTAGGAGCATTTCAAACAGTCACCTCGGCATAAATGTTACTGAAACTGACCTTTTATAAATCATCAACTAAAAAAGAAGAACAAATGAGCTCAAAGTTGAAAACAAAAAATGTGGAAAAACAAATGACAAAAAGCACTGCCACTCACAGCTCATAAGATGGTGTGTTAAGTTGCAGTCTGTCAGCTCGGCTTTTTCTGCAGTAATGTTACACCCCATGATGTCACACAAATGCACACAAGCACACACAAAAACAAGCCCCAAGCAATGCACGGCATCACAGAAACAAAAATGGCAAAAAAATGGAATGATAACATCATTATCACATGACATCCAAATAGAAGTAATATGCAAAACCGTGAAAATAGGGATTACCACCTTCTGGCAATGTTTCAACTTGCTCTGGCATAGTGATAGTGCCAGTGTTTTTCTCCTTGCAGTCCTGATCATGACCAGATATAACACCAAGACACATTTAATTTCCTTTCTACGCAGAACTGTCTCTTATCAGTTACATTTGAGATTTCTCTTTTAAGATCTTTTTTGCCACCCTACTTACACATTAGAGAGTGGAACAATCTTGAAATAAAACTACCCACAAAACTTTCAAAAATAATCCATATTTGCTCTAAGCTACTTGGCTGCACAAAATCCTTAATTACCTACACTGAAAGCCTAAAACATGAAGAGTTATTGTTGGGTTTAAGGGCATCTCATATATTCTAGTAGTCATACTGTATTTTCTTTTGTTTTGTGTGAATCGTTTACAGTTGATCGAGCTATTATACCCAAGTCCCAAAGTTAATAGGAATAAATGACATCTGGTAGTTGACTTGATGAATGTGACTATATGGTGTCCATTTCTTCTGACAATATGCCATCTTTCTTCTGATGAAACTCCATCCTATGTCCTACCTCTGCCAAAACTGAATTTCTCCTCCGACAAAACTTCCCCGGTTTCTGCAGCAAAATTCCCTCCTGCCGCTTTCAGACACCTTACCTCTGATAATTTGTCATCCACATTCTGCCGTCTAACAAAATGTCATGCTCCTTTATCAAAATTTGAGTGGGAAAACGGTGTACTTGGCTATAATGTGTGCAGGAATTTCAGAAGAAAAACAAAGTTTAAAGTGGTTAAAGCTGTCTATAATGTGTTCCTGCCTATTTAATGTGACGGGAAATGTGTAGCTTGAAATAAAGATTGACAGATGCATATCTATTTTCTAATATCTGACCGCTAGTACAAACAACTGGCCAGGCTGACTGCCGTCACTATTCTCATTTTTGTGTCTGAGCTAGGATGGCGGAGTGAGATTTTGGTGGAAATCTAAAGCAGGAAGGGGTATGCTGTTTAGAATGGACAGTGGATTGTGAATGGCATGTTGTCGGAGAATGGATGCTGTTTTGGAAGAGGCAGGAGGAAAGATGGAGTTTTGCCAGATGGAGCAGGGATTCCATTTGGGCAGAGGTAGGAGGGAGGATGTTCTAAAGTGGACTCCATATGACCATACTATTCAGTGCATCTCCAGCACTGGCAACCATTCTGGTCCCAGTAGCACAAGAAAAACAAAGTTTCTTTGTGAAAGAGACATTAGACTCTCCTCAGTTTTCCCAGGTATTTCCAGAATGGATGCAGAGTCTTGCAAAGCAAAGCAATTGATAGTTTAGAAATACATCTCTGTATTATAAAAGAAAATCTTGAGATAAGACTATTGCCAAGAGATTTTTTCAAGTCCCGCCCTCCCCTCAACCATTTACAGTTAATGGCTCACGCACATGGTCCTCTCACCTCTCATTCGTGTGAATGCTTTTTGTCAGACACAGTTCCTGCGCTCTCAGCTCTTATAATTTTTTACGTTTTCCTCAATTTAAGTTCCCAATAAAAGAAGACTTATTATGTCCAAATCTTATTGAAGAATTTCATCCTGAAGGGTTATCAACAGAAGAAGTAAATACGCGGACAATCCTAGCACCAAGAAATGATGAAGTCAAATGAATTAACGCAAAAATTGTTGATCAGTTACACAGCAGATTGGTTAAATGCGTATCAATAGACTATGCAGAAACAGTTGCTGGTGATGCTGCGGAAGATGAAAACATCAATTGACAATATCCCGTAGGATATCTAGAACCGTTAACACCGTCTGGTCTTCGACAGGCTGAATTACTGTTGAAAGAAGGATGTATCGTAATGTTATAGCATGTAAAATTTTAACAGGCAACAAGAAAGGTAATGTAGTAGATCTTCAATGGATAACAGACACCAAAAGAGATCTTGATATGCCATTCATATTAAAACGTTTACAGTTTCCCGTTAGAATGGCTTTTGCTATGACAATTAACAAATCACAGGGACAAAGAATGAAAGAAAGAAACGATATTAACTCACGGGCAGTTATATGTTGCGTTGTCACAGAATCAAAATTCAATGTCATATTGACAAAAAGTTAATTCCAAATATTGTTTTTACTGAAGTTTTACAGTAAAAGTGCAAGTTTAAAAAGTATTTGCGTGTTAATTTCAAAGCCAAACAGAACAAAAACGTATAACACAACGAAAACCTCTAACGCAACGTGAAACATAATTTTCTTTCAATTTATTACGTTTTACTATTTTTTACTATGGTTAATTACTCGCTGTAATGTAAAATAGTTAGGTCTATTATGCATATGTAACAATTCCCATAAAAATAACAATCTGTTTAAATTGTACATCCTCTTCCCCATATGCGAGAAGCAGAGCTGCGAAGTGGCTAGTGCGTAGCACCCGTCCAGGGGTTGGCGAGCGAAGCGTGCAGGGGGCAGAGCCCCCTAGTTCTTCAAAAGATCTTTTGTAATACCAAATGGGAATCTAAGAAAATGATTTTAATGCTGGAAATCAGTCACCTCATGGAGAGGAAAAACAGTCTGTGTAAGTCTGTAGTCAGTTATTAATGGAACAGTGTGCAAGTGGAGGCTTGTAAACTTGTGTAGATGATACAGACTTGAATTTTCTCCTTATGGTGGTGACAGGTGCTTTCTAACTGTGTGAAAATATTTAGATAAATAGTTTATTATCCATACAACACCGAGGACACAAACTATTTCGATGCTAACACTCGATTCCTTGTAGCAACCTATTACAGTCTGAAAATACTTTTTCCACTGGTGAGCTTCAAATACCTTTTTTTTTCTTCTTTTCTTCCAATCACACCAGGCGTTTTAAAAAATGAATATAATCCTACATTAATTTTGTAAATACCATGGTTATTCCATCCCTCTTCTAATTATTTCTCAAGGGCTAGACTCTTGTAATTCCTGCCACAGCAAGCTTAGAGATACTCCAATTTAGATGTAAACTGTGAGTCTTATAACTACCAGTTGCCAGAAAAAAAAACATTGGCTTGGAACTACCAAACTGAAACTGCAACACCTCAAGTTTACAACTGAATGGCTCTGAGGTGAAAAAGGACAAGCCACAATAACACAGGAAGAACACACAGACGATGTACACGACTCAAACATGATATTGTTGTCTGGTACCAGTGCTGACCACCTTGCAGCCAAATGCTTATTTGATAGCACAAGGCTGGTTAACAATTGAAAACAGTACTTTTCTATGCAGTGGCGTGCAGAGCGGGGTATCCAATCCAAAGAGAGTTGCTCTCTAGGAGAGCCCTGTTTCGAAAATAATTTTCATTTAATATGAACAAATTTAAATTATTATAGCTCATTCTCAGTGAAGCACTATGACTTCTAAGTGCTAGAAGTGCTCACACTGGGCCTGACTAGGCTCCAGACAGTGCAAAGAGGCCTTCCCTTGAAAACATTATAAAAACTATGTATATTTCACATGGGACAGGAAATTGAACCCATGAGTTGAACGACCATGAAAAGGGCTTCAGCACGAGAGAGATGCTCCACTCCCTTGGTCCCATATGCGCAGTGAACGTGTTAAGGGTCATTTGTCCAACCTTGGTGCAGTGAAGTGTTTTTCTGAGACTGAGCTTACCTCACTTATTTCATCTTGTGTTCTTTTTCTAGCTAGTCCAGTAAGATAAGTCGGAAAAATACAGTATGTAGTCTGTGTAGCCAGAGTAAATCTGGGTTATGTTATAATTCTTGCATGTACAAGAGTTTGGTTGCGGTTCTTGACCTTTCAGACCTTCCTTGTCACAAGAGCGCCTGACCAATGTGGCTTTAATCAGCATTGAAAAAGAATTCTTCACAAATGCAGAAAAAGTACTACAATTGTCTTCGGAGAGGAGATCTAATTTGGGGAAATGAACTTAAATGAATATTCAATTTGAATAAAGTGTTTATCTCTTATTTAATATGACTTTCTTTGTAATATTCATATGCCTTCTTTACCATTCACTTTGATAGCACCTCACCTTAGGGGGCATACAATCAAGGAGTTTGCCCCGGCATCTTCTAACCTCTGCACACCTCGGTTTTTACATACCTGTAGTTTCTATACCTGGACAGGAGCATCACACTGCTGTATTGTATCCATAAATTGGAAGGAGCACATGTAAGTCTTCCTTGGTGGCTCTTTCAAATTTAACACCATCAGGTAGTCCTCCTCAACGGGTGGGTGGGTGAAGATCAAGGTGCCTCTTAGCTCTATTAGCTCAACTTCTTCTGCCCAACTAATAGTCAAGTCAAAGGGGCTTTTTTATTTTCAAATTACTGTGGCTAGTTGTAAGGCAGTAAATGGTACTGGATGTTTTGCATCTCCTTGCTGGCTTGCGCTCCATAGCAATGACAGGGAAACGCTCAAACCAGAAGTGGGAACATGTGATAAAAAGAAAGAGAGAAAGAAAACAAGCTTCTCATTTTAACATTGAGAATAAGGCAATGTGGCCTTCAAGCCACATTGCTAAACTGGAAAGTTCAAGTAGCACATGCATACACATACTCAAGAGTAAAAATAGAAAACTGTAGGGCCAATAGAGCAACAGTTGTGCTTGAAAGTTTGTGAACCCTTTAGAATTTTCTATATTTCTGCATAAATATGTCCTAAAACATCATCAGATTTTCACTCAAGTCCTAAAAGTAGATAAAGAGAAACCAGTTAAACAAATGAGACAAAAATATTATACTTGGTCATTTATTTATTGAGGAAAATGATCGAATATTACATATTTGTGAGTGGCAAAAGTATGTGAACCTCTAGGATTATCAGATAGTTTGAAGGTAAAATTCGAGTCAGGTGTTTTTAATCAATGGGATGCCAATCAGGTGTAAGTGGGCACCCTGTGTTATTTAAAGAACAGGATCTATCAAAGTCTGCTCTTCACAACACATGTTTGTGGAAGTGTATCATGGCACGAACAAAGGAGATTTCTGAGGACCTCACAAAAAGAGTTGTTGATGCTCATCAGGCTGGAAAAGGTTACAAAACCATCTTTAAAGAGTTTGGACTCCACCAGTCTACAGTCAGACAGACTGTGTACAAATGGAGGAAATTCAAGACCATTGTTACCCTCCGCAGGAGTGGTCGACCAACAAAGATGCAAGGCGTGTAATAGTCGGCGAGGTCACAAAGGACCCCAGGGTAACTTCTAAGCAACTGAAGGCCTCTCTCACATTGGCTAATGTTCATGTTCATGAGTCCACCATCAGGAGAACACTGAACAACAATGGTGTGCATGGCAGGGTTGCAAGGAGAAAGCCACTGCTCTCCAAAAAAACCATTGCTGCTCGTCTGCAGTTTGCTAAAGATCACGTGGACAAACCAGAAGGCTATTGGAAGAATGTTTTGTGGATGGATGAGACCAAAATAGAACTTTTTGGTTTAAATGAAAAGTGTTATGTTTGGAGGAGGGAAAACACTGCATTCCAGCATAAGAACCTCATCCCACCTGTGAAGCATGGTGGTGGTAGTATCATGGTTTGGGCCTGTTTTGCTGCATCTGGGCCAGGACGGCTTACCTTCATTGATGGAACAATGAATTCTGAATTATATCAGAGAATTCTAAAGGAAAATGTCAGGACATCTGAACTGAATCTCAAGAGAAGGTGGGTCATACAGCAAGAAAAAGACCCTAAGCACACAAGTCGTTCTACCAAAGAATGGTTAAAGAAGAATAAAGTGAATGTTCTGGAATAGCCAAGTCAAAGTCCTGACCTTAATCCAATGAAATGTTGTGGAAGGACCTGAAGCGAGCAGTTTATGTGAGGAAACCCACCAACATCCCAGAGTTAAAGCTGTTCTGTATGGAGGAATGGGCTCAAATTCCTCCAAGCTGGTGTGCAGGAATGATCAGAAGTTACGTTTAGGTACAGTTATTGCTGCAAAGGGGGGTCACACCAGATACTGAAAGCAAAGTTTCACATACTTTTTCCACTCACAAATATGTAATATTCAATCATTTTCCACAATAAATAAATGACCAAGTATAATATTTTTGTCTCATTTGTTTAACTGGTTTCTCTTTATCTACTTTTAGGACTTGAGTGAAAATCTGATAATGTTTTAGGTCATATTTATGATAAAAATTCTAAAGGGCTCACAAACTTTCAAGCACAACTTTAGTTCCATGAACTGGAAACAGGTGTGCAGCACCATTGACCAAGACAATTTCACTTTCTACAAAAAGCAATATTTTTCTGGTTAAGAAATGACATTGTGCATATGATGGAGAAGAAGAACAAAATGCTTGAGATGGAAAATGTAATAGTTATTATAAACATTCATCCATCCATTATCCAACCCAATATATCCTAACTACAGGCTCACGAGGGTCTACTGGAGCCAATCCCAGCCAACACAGGGCACAAGGCAGGAAACAAACCCCGGGCAGGGCGCCAGCCCACCGCAGAGCACACACACCCACACACCAAGCACACGCTAGGGACAATTTAGGAACGCCAATGCACCTAACCTGCATGTCTTTGGACTGTGGGAAGAAACCAAAGCACCCAGAGGAAACCCACACAGACAGGGGGAGAACATGCAAACTCCACACAGGTAGGACACGGGAAGCGAACCCAGGTCCTTACTGTGAGGCAGCAGCACTACCACTACCATGATCAATAAACAACTAAACACAAAAAAATCAAATATCTCCAAAAGCTCTGCATGAAATTATGTTGTTCAGGAGCTGATGTTAGATGGTAAAACCAAAACAAAGTCTTATTCCAAATCTCTTATCCAACTTTAGTAACTTTTTTCCTGACCGTTTTATCAGTTATGAAGTAGTTATTATTGTATTTCGTCAGGGGTTCTTCCCTGGCATTTGCTTATTTTCTGCATTGTTTTGTTTCCGTAACATTTGAATTATTATTTAATTTATTGTGTATTGTAGCTTTAAATGTTCCAATGTTCCTAGTGCTATGTGGATGATTTCCCTAAGAAATCCACTTCTACTTTGATGCCACTGTTACTGAGTACTCCGCCTGGCTATATATTCTGCCCGGGAAGAGACCACAGCAGTGTTTTCATGGATATGTATTTGGAGTCACTTTGTGTGAGTACTGTTTCACTTGGATTTTCTGGTTATTTCAATGTATTTGTTCTGTTTTTGGATTCTGATTTACTGTTTAGTGGGTTTGCAGAAAGGTCCAAAGCGTGTACCACTTCTTGTAAAGAATTTTGGAACATTAAGTATATTTTGAACTGCATAAAGCAGTTTTTCCCTCATTTTTGGGCAGTGATATGCTGAAGCCTACTAGTAGTAGTTGGGGCTGGCTGGTTTGGGGTGAGGCTACTCTGGGCAAGTCAGTGAAGGTCCTGGTCTGTTTTGTGGGACTTTTGTAGGCCTCATATTTAAGACTTCAGAATATAACAGTTATCTTCTTGTGTGGATTATAATTTTTCACATATTTGTGGAACCAGAAGCAGAAAAAGTGTTTAAACTCTGGTTGATTCTGTAGGGATTCCCACCACCCTTGCTCTTACAATACGAATAACTTACATTTCATTTCAACTCATAGTGTTAACATTATAAATGTAATAATATCGCTTCTTCATAAAACCGTATCAGATCATTATGCATATTTGATTACTTTTCATCTTCTCATGCCCTTACTGACGAATGCTCATTTACAACCTGGAGCATTTCAAAATTCACATAAATCTTAAGACTCTCATACCTCACTTTATAGACTATAGACAATATGGGCATTTTTACAAATACAGTGCATCTGGCAAGTATTCACAGCGCATCACTTTTTCCACATTTTCTTATGTTACATCCTCATTCCAAAATGGATTCAATTCATTTTTTCCTCACAATTCTACACACAACACCCCATAATGACAACGTGAAAAAAGTTTACTTGAGGTTTTTGCAAATTTATTAAAAATAAAAAAACTGAGAAGTCCCATGTACATAAGTATTCACAGCCTTTGCTCAATACTTTGTCGATGCACCTTTGGCAGCAATTACAGCCTCAAGTCTTTTTGAATATGATGCCACAAGCTTGGCACACCTATCCTTGGCCAGTTTCGCCCATTCCTCTTTGCAGCACCTCTCAAGCTCCATCAGGTTGGATGGGAAGCGTCGGTGCACAGCCATTTTAAGATCTCTCCAGAGATGTTCAATCGGATTCAAGTCTGGGCTCTGGCTGGGCCACTCAAGGACATTCACAGAGTTGTCCTGAAGCCACTCGTTTGATATCTTGGCTGTGTGCTTAGGGTCGTTGTCCTGCTGAAAGATGAACCGTCGCCCCAGTCTGAGGTCAAGAGCGCTCTAGAGCAGGTTTTCATCCAGGATGTCTCTGTACATTGCTGCAGTCATCTTTCCCTTTACCCTGACTAGTCTCTCAGTTCCTGCTGCTGAAAAACATCCCCACAGCATGATGCTGCCACCACCATGCTTCACTGTAGGGATGGTATTGGCCTGGTGATGAGCGGTGCCTGGTTTCCTCCAAATGTGACGCCTGGCATTCACACCAAAGAGTTCAATCTTTGTCTCATCAGACCAGAGAATTTTGTTTCTCATGGTCTGAGAGTCCTTCAGGTGCCTTTTGGCAAACTCCAGGCGGGCTGCCATGTGCCTTTTACTAAGGAGTGGCTTCCGTGGCCACTCTACCATACAGGCCTGATTGGTGGATTGCTGCAGAGATGGTTGTCCTTCTGGAAGGTTCTCCTCTCTCCACAGAGGACTTCTGGAGCTCTAACAGAGTGACCATCAGGTTCTTGGTCACCTCCCTAACTAAGGCCCTTCTCCCTTGATCGCTCAGTTTAGATGGCCGGCCAGCTCTAGGAAGAGTCCTGGTGGTTTTGAACTTCTTCCACTTACGGATGATGGAGGCCACTGTGCTCATTGGATCCTTCAAAGCAGCAGAACTTTTTCTGTAACCTTCTCCTGATTTGTGCCTCGAGACAATCCTGTCTCGGAGGTCTACAGACAATTCCTTTGACTTCATGCTTGGTTTGTGCTCTGACATGAACTGTCAACTGTGGGACCTTATATAGACAGGTGTGTGCCTTTCTAAATCGGGTCCAGTCAACTGAATTTACCACAGGTGGACTCTAATTAAGCTGCAGAAACATCTCAAAGATGATCAGGGGAAACAGGATGCACCTGAGCTCAATTTGGAGCTTCATGGCAAAGGCTGTGAATACTTATGTACATGTGCTTTCTCATTTTTTTTTATTTTTAATAAATTTGCAAAAACCTCAAGTAAACTTTTTTCACGTTGTCATTATGGGGTGTTGTGTGTAGAATTTTGAGAAAAAAAAATGAATTTAATCCATTTTGGAATAAGGCTGTAACATAACAAAATGTGGAAAAAGTGATTTGCTGTGAATACTTTCCGGATGCACTGTAAGTACACCTCATACAGGAAACAGACTTTAGATAAAGTAACTCCTTTCAAAGGTCAAGTCAGGTCAGTTTGGGGAGCATGCACTGATACAGTGCATTGCCGCACCCACCACATGACGAAACAGGTTAGGATCCTGGTTGGCAACCCCCGAGGCAGACATATGGTCCAGTCCCACCCTCTGGAAATGACCCTCTTTCTGCCACAGCCAGGTGTTATGTGGGCATCCCTTTGGCCTGGTCCAGTCACTCAGGTCCTCAACAATGAAGATCCTGTGAGCCAGATCACCCTCGGGGAATCGTACCACATGGCCGTAGTGCCGTAACTGACACTCCCTCACAATGCAGGTCATGTGCCTCATTCGGGACTCCATGAGCAACTGCACATTCAACACAAAGTCAAACCAGCGGTACCCAAGGATTCTCCAAAGAGTCACAGAACTGAAGGAGCCCAGTCTCCGTCTTAGGTCACTGGATAGCATCCATGTCTCGTAATGATATAGCAAGACAGGAAGCATCGGTACTCTAAAAACGTGGACCTTCGTCCTTTTGGATAGATATCGGAAGCGCCACACACCCCTTTCCAGTGACCTCATGAACCCCCTATGCTCTCCCAATTCGTCTACTGACTTCACTGCCAAAGTAAGTAAACCTCTCGACAAGGCCGACACTCTCTCCTCAGACAGACACACTGATGATGGCTGTGTCCAAGAGGTCATTAAATGCCTGGATCTTGGTTTTTATCCTGGTCACTCACAAGCCCAGATACTTAGACTCCTCGCTCAGTCTCTCGAGAGCCCCAATCAGAGCCTCCATTGATGCCGTGAAGATCACAGCATCGTCAGCAAAGTCAAGATCCATGAATCTTTCTTCGCCAACAGATGCCCCACAGCCGCTGGCTCCCACAACCCTGCCCAACACCCAGTCCATACAAGCATTGAATAGAGTAGGAGCAGAACACACCCCAGACAAACCCCAGAATCAACTGGGAAAAAGGCAGAGGTTCTGCCTCCACTCTGAACAGCACTCACAGTACCAGTGTACAGGCCGGCCATGATATCCAGCAACCTCGAGGGGATCCTGTTAAGTCTCAGGATGTTCCACAGGGCCTTTTAAAATAGGAGAAATATTATATTAAACACTGTGTCCCACTGCTAGGAAATTCAAAGTGGGAAAGAGTTTGTGTCTCAAAAAGACAATGGTATACAGCCGAGTGCCAGGAAAGCACTAGAGTGTGTTGAGTTAAAATAATTAAAGTGCTCCAGTCTGTTATGATATGGAGTTTCATCCAAGGTGAAATAGGTGTTGGCCTCCATGAACAAGCTAGGGAGTAGGACAGAATCTTACCTGGTCTGCCCAGCAGAGGCAACCTTAGCTTAAGCCAGGTCCCTAAGGCAAACTGCTGGCTTCGGCTAGTGAAGAACCAAAAATGGAGAGTTGTTAAAATAATTATAAATAGATCAAACATGGGCTGAAAGACCCACAAAGAGAAGGACGACAGTAAACCTTTGGCTTGTATGAACTGGCAAATAAAGAATCTTTATAAATTAAGGATTTATTTAGAAAAATGAAGACACAGGTCTTAGCAGACCAAGAAAAAGTACAAATGGCTTGCCTATAACACAAACCAGAATACAAAACAAAGCAAAGATTATCAGTAAAATTCATCTTAAAATGACATCTTGCCTGAAGAAGGGGCCTGAGTTGCCTCAAAAGCTTGCATATTGTAATCTTTTTAGTTAGCCAATAAAAGGTGTCATTGTGCTTGGCTTTTCTCAACAATAAAATTCAGACAATCCAAACAGAACACAGGGCTCACATAAAACTCCAGTTTAGCTAATGATTTCCACGCCTGAGGCTTTTCAGTCAGTTCAAATAGCCTGAAAGACGGCTCAGGGGTAATGACAGCGGGGTGGTCCCACCTCTTGGGGCTTCACCCTTAAAGAACATGGAATATCCATGCATTTAAAGTCACCACACTATTATCACTTCACTTATAAAACCAACATGAATAACAAAGACACAAGAATAATACATCAAAATTAACAAAAACAACAACAAAACATAAAATATTCATAACTTCAAACAGATACAAGACATTGTCTGCTTTTCTAACCTTAAAGTTACTGAAAATCTGTTGTAAGTTCTCAAAATTGCCATTCGTCGCTTCTCTCCAACTAATTTCATACCGCCTGGTTAATTAATTATGCATGGAGGACCGGATAAACATTGCTCTATTACAGTGTTCATTGTTCAAAGTTAATGGATACCTTTCTAAAAAAAACATTTATTTTTAAAGCTACCAGTAATTAATACCTTATAAAAAAAAAATCGTATTTTTTATTGTTGGATGCTTTCCTGGGCGGCACGGTGGCGCAGTGGTAGCGCCTGCTGCCTCGCAGTTAGGAGACCCGGGTTCGCTTCCCGTGTCCTCCCTGCGTGGAGTTTGCATGTTCTCCCCGTGTCTGCGTGGGTTTCCTCCGGGCGCTCCGGTTTCCTCCCACAATCCAAAGACATGCAGGTTAGGTGGATTGGCGATTCTAAATTGGCCCTAGTGTGTGCATGGTGTGTGGGTGTGTTTGTGTGTGTCCTGCGGTGGGTTGGCACCCTGCCCAGGATTGGTTCCTGCCTTGTGCCCTGTGTTGGCTGGGATTGGCTCCAGCAGACCCCCGTGACCCTGTGTTCGGATTCAGCGGGTTAGAAAATGGATGGATGGATGCTTTCCTTCTTTTTGGGAATTAGGGCCAAGTGAAGAAGAAAATGTGTGGCTCGGAAATACAATGTCCCAGAGTAATCTATTAAAATCTCAGATTGTTGCATTCTTGAAATAAAAAAGGAAGAGTCAGGAATACTTTTTAAAGACACGTACCAAGTAATAAATAGCTTAGCCACACGTCTCTTTACAGAACTTATTAAAGCCCACACTGAGCAAACACTGTGATTACAAGATGCAGTTTTTTCTCATTTATTTATAGAATAGGTAACTGTTGTGAGCACACTGTTATTTATTACAAGATGCATTTTTATTTACTTATAGGGACAGATAACTCTTCTAAGCACATTGCGATTACAAGATGCCTTTTCTCAGGACAGTTCACTGGTGTGAGGAAGAGCCTTTAGCAATAAAGACCGCAAATTCTACAATGACTGACTAACCTTTACAAGACCTTGTTGATGTGATCATTTAAGTCAAGACAGGAGACACATACGTTTGTAAGACGTGTTGCAGGGCAGGTCATATAGCTGTGACTGTATTTGCGATTGACTGTCACATTCTTATCTCATTCTTTTGTTCACTCAGTACTATTTTGACCAGATTATCAATCCTGGAATCATAAATAAGATCTTAGAGTAGATATGTCATCTTTAGTGCTATGTGTCAGAATGGTGTCTTTAACATTTGCCACTCCTTGGTACTTTATGGACTTTATGGAGGACAACCAGTTAGGAAAAAACAGACAGAATTTGTTAAGGCTGTAATTTTGTTTTTCGTCACTCTATTGCCAGTTGGTCTTAAACCTTAACAAAAGAATAAGCATCTGTGTGTCGGTTTGTGTGCCTGTCCAGTTGCTATGTCTCTGTTAGTCCAAAAGAGGCCCATCGCAAACAGTTTAAGTGGTAAAGTGCATTGCTTTTGTCATTTCAACAGATGGCACATCACAAACATTAACACTACCTTTATGAAACCCATACCAAATGGCATATAACAGAGTCATAGGCATTGCATGGTGCACTGCAAACATTAACATTGAGGTCTGCATTGATTAGAATTTCAACCCATCTTAGATGGGTAGCACAGTTAGTCTTTTAATATATGCATGTCTTTTTTCTGAATTATTAATATATATTAAGAGCTTGTTGTTATTTGCTTTTTAAAGTCAGGTGTCTCTGGTGCTGCTCTACAATCTAAAAATAAAGGTTCCAGAGTGGCTCTTTGCAGAATGATGCTATAAGGGAAACATTTTTGCTTCCCAAAAGTCATGCCCTCCTGAAAGTTCCACAAAGAACCTTTATTTATTTAGATCTGTAACAAACTTCCTACAGTAATTAACCATGAATAGCAATGGCCCATGATTTTGAAAGGACTTTTGCTGCATACAATAAGAATAACTTGTTAATCTGTTAGTGCCCTTCTAGGTAGCTACCTAACATTGAAGGCTTCAGTTTTTTCTGCATTATTAGGATGTTTTTCAAAGCACCAAGGATCAACTTCGTATGCAAAGACCCCTTCCCAGAATAAAATGGTGCTTTGTTAAGAAATGGTTCTACAAGGAACCACAACACAGTAAAGAACCATAAAGTGTCATTAAGGGACCAGTATTTCTAGGAGTGTAGATTCCTTCCGGTTTTTCATTTGACCCTTAGATGGACTGGATAATTTCAGTGAATGGAGCATATAGTTTTCTTATCATGGTATTTTGTAGTTCTGTACTGGTGGAACAACCTACGATGTATGCAACTGTCAATGTTTTTCTCAATGGCTCATATATTGGAAGCGTCTCTTTTTGCTACTAGCATGCAAGCAACAACAACATAAATCAAATTGACTAGTAAGTTAAGCAAACAATGATTCGGGTTATCCAGACATCACAGAAACATTTTCTATGCCATTCTGGGGTAGATAAATGCGTCCCGCTAACAGGAATTTAGATAATGACATTGGAATCATTAAAACCAAACGGGATGTCCACTCAGTTAAATTAATTAATAGTAGTGGCAGTAGCAGTGCTATCCAGTGTACCGAGAACAGTAAAATTCTTACTGTAATTTGTAAAGCCAACGAACATGCCAACATATCACCACCCTGCAGAGTCATGATAGACAACAAAATACCGCATTAAAACACACACCTCCATTTTATTTTATAGAGAGCACAAATCTCACCTGAACTCCCTCAGTTTTGAACAAAATAATTATTATTTATTTTAATTGTTGATGTTTACCATGCGCCCTTTGATAATAGAAGTGGATTGTCAGATCAAGATGCCAGCAATTCACACCGAAAGCGACATGGCAGTGTACCTTAACCGCCGGACCGTCCGATTCACACCGACCCCTACTACGTTTAAACGAAATAAACGCGGAGATTACGTAGCTTTCGAACAATCGCGACATCCCTGTATCACTTACGGGTGAAATGCATCAACTGTGATTTGGTTGCCGTTATGGTTTGTTTAGCAAGTGAATCGAAGTTCATAATTACAATAGCTGGGGATATTCCAAGTACAGCGCGTTTTTCCTAGCTTTAATTAAAAATGAACGTAAAGTTTAATTTTCCTAGTTAATTTACAAAAGTTCGGTTAGAACCGAAATATCATCAACCTCTCAGAATTTCTGACTCCTCCTCACAGATCTTGTCCTGGAGAGTCCATCTAGTGGTCGGTTTGCTTGCCAAGACGATATGTCAATTTGCCCTTAAAGACCTGTAAACTGCGTTTGACCCGGTTGGAGTAGGAGACTGAATGGGTCTTCGGCCACGGTGCTGAATACTTCCAAATCAATGTAGTTAAAAAAATGTGAAATTCAAAGAGATGTGGGAAGGCTTGTCTATGAAATGGGGAGTGGGGTTTTGTTTAAAATATTCCACTGGGTGCCGCTATAACTCCACGCGTGCGCAGCTTTTCAAAAAAAAGGTACTTCTGTACTAAACGGGGTACTGGTATACTACCTGTGTACTAAATGGACGGCAGTGAAACGTCCCTCACGGAGCCCAACACTAGAATGGGAAGGGGGTAACCTAAAATTTCTTATCTAAAATTTTTTATCTCAATAAATATTTTATGAATTCGTTAAAACAATTGTACGTATGTATTTCTATAATACAGTATTCCAATTTCTGTAACTTTCTATATATTTTTTATCCCAATAAATATGTTATGAATTCGTCAAAACACTTTGTCATGCCGTCCGTTTAGTACACAAGTACCAAAAAAGGTGTACCTTTCGGTATCTCCGCTACTTGTCAATCGAAGACATTGTTTGATTTCAAATCCATGAAAGGATGTCGAAGTCTGAAAGTGGGTGTGTAATTTTCTCCGACCCCGTCTGTTTTTGTCCAGTAAAATGTATTATTATTATTATTATTATTATTATTATTATTATTATTATTATTATTATTATTACAGCAGAACGCCCAGAAACTATCTTTAATAATACAAGCTAGCATGCCCTAGAACACATTCTGCACATCCGTAGAGATCTTCTTGTACGTTAGTGTACGGCCGCCAGTGCCAAAACTGGGAAAACTACGCAAAAGGCAGAAGCCAGTCCAAGACATTAGGATCGGCCTTTGTCGGGCACACTCGCCACTTCCACGCTCATCAAGACAATTAGAGCTTCAGATGAGCCTGCGCACGTCTTTGGATGCGGGTGAAAGTATTTGGGAACACAAGGGTAACATGCGAAGTCCACGCAGATAGTGATGGGGGTCAAAAATAAACAACAGTTCAGTGGCGCTGTAAGGCGGCATTGTCAGGAGGCGGGGAAACATCAATTCTACCTCATAAATGTAAGGATTCGCCAAGAAGACATGAATTAAAGTGAAAGTGTTATGGATGATTTGGAATGTTTGGATATAAGCACTCATCTGTAGTACCATACAACTTTGACGTTTCGGAACCTTGATTTTTGAATGGCTGAATTTTTTGTACGACCACTGCGCAACAGCCGTTTTACACTTATTGCAGATTTTCTTTTTCTTTTTATTATTGGCGGCATATAGTACAGCGAGCCGTCAGCAGGTTTAGCCGTCGCCATGGTGACTTGGGCGCAGTTGCAGAGAACTTCCATCCATATGGTTTTCGAATCCTGGTCTTTCGGTGCGCGATCAGAGATAACTAGCGCTTACCTGGGAAGTATCGGAGACACAGCATGAGGCATCGTGTTCAAGGCGGGGCAGGCCAATAAACACAGGTCTCTAGGTGACGTCAGTAACTCTAAAATTATTAATACTAGAAACATAACATTCTCAAAGCCACAAAATTCAATTCCGGGTGGCCAATAGAACTATGCGATTTACTCATTGCTTACCGAATGGACGGCCTTTTAATACAGGAACCTCTGTAGATAAATAAGTAGAGAAGCATATTTCACTTTAAAGGTTGTGAAACAATGGGTTTCAGATCAAATCAGATGAGCGAGTGAACTCTTAAATGACATTTTTTAGACACAGTTGACTACAAAGCCAACTGCTGCGACAAACCTGGGAATAGAGAAACTGTGAGGCTGGTGAGATTCATTTATCTATGCATTGTGTGAATCTGCTTATAGGTGGCAGAAGCTGAGATTCTATCCTGATAACAATGGGCACAAGGCAGAAACCAACACTGGATGCTATTGGAGAAGATGCGTTTCCGGTTTTCCAGTTCAAAGTGTAAAGGGATTTGGGGATAACATTCTACAAATCTCATAAGATAGGTAGGACACTTTCTCCTCCACAATAACTCAGATGAAGTTCATAAAACCTGGATAATGCATACTGTATACGTGCATAGTGATCATATACTGCGGAGCAATAGGAGGAGAGGTCAGCACAAGATAATGACTAAAGAAAATGAGAGCTTATAGCCAATGGTTCGTCTCAGATTTTAAATATATTAATCTGTGTTTCCTTGTTCATCCTGAAGAACATGAAAATTATTTTTTGGTGATTTCAAATTGGCCCTGTGTGCATCTGAGTCTGGCTGTATGCGTAAGTGGGGCAAGCAATGGATGGGACTGGCATCTTGTTCAGGAAAGGCAAAGGTTTTAGTTGAACATGTTATATACTAGGGGCCTTGCACCCTGCTCGCTTTGCTCACCAACCCCCCGGCCTGTGCTACATGATAGCCACTTTGTGTCTCTACTGCTTGCATATGTGGATTTCACTTTCACAAAACAACAAATCTTTTAATTCTCACGGATATGCCTCTCTCTTCATTGGGAAGAAACACTTCTTTTCCCTGATGGCAACATGAATTCGACGATCTACAAGTCTCAGACTTAAAGTTTAAATCCAAACAATATATTCAATCTCTTTTCACTGTTTTGTTATTTAATTTCTGTTTGTTTGCACTAATGCGATCTTTACAATCATTTTTTGAGACTTTCGAATTTTAGTACTTTCATTATCTCTAACCTGCTCTGCATGTGTATCGCACCAACATTTTTGAATTCTTTAAGACGTTCTACTTTGTTATCTACTCTTTGTCTTTTATTTCCAGCCCCGGGTGTGGTTAAATCTCTTGGCACAAAATCTCGTCTCGTGGGACGTCAAAGTATCTCTCTGAAAAAGTCACATCTCGTTCCAGGCTAAAAAGTCTTGTCTCGTCCCAGGATTTTTTTTATTATAATAGAGAGACATAGAAAAGGTCCATTTGGACTGTAACTGGTGTATAAGGCAATTTCAACCTTTAGCAGGTGTCCTGAACCCCAAACCCAGAACACACTGTGATGGGCAGCCGGATCCCATGCCCTGCCGGGACGCCTCTTCAACACTGGATCCGGGGGAGCCGCCATGGGATGCACTATACATCCCCCGGAACGCGTGGTGGCAGCCCTCCTGGGTTACATCAGGGCCACAGGTGTGGGATTTCAGGACTCAGACCTGTTGGGCTCTGTGGCTACCACCCGGAGGAGCTGCACGGCTTAATGAGCCTCCGTGGGCTGGAATGCAGCCACACCCGGAAGTGCAGCCTAATTAGGCCAATTACCACCTGCAGCCACTACTCAAGGGCCAGAATCAGAGGAAAAGCATGAGGTTGCCTGGGAGGAGGAGGAGGAGGAGGAGGAGTAGGGGTAGGGGTAGGAGTAGAGGTAGTGGTGGTGGTGCCTGAAGAAGGGTTTTGGTTACTATGAGTGCCTTTTGGACTGTATATTGCCTGTGGGGTTCACGGGGAAGACATGCCCCACAGGTGAAGAACAATAAAAGTCTGGTGTGTTTAACACGTGCCTCAGTGTGAATCTGTGCCGGGTCAGGCGTATATATATATATATATATATATATATATATATATATATATATATATATATATATATATATATATATATATATTGTGAACGCTGGCCCGGACACACACAGATGGTCAACATAGTTCCACCCAACACACGTTTATTGTACACAATATTTACAGTTCAGTGCACTCACAAACCCCAGTGCCTCCAGCACCGATTCCCCCAATGTCCAGGCCACACAGTCCTGTGCCTCTCTTTCTCCTGGCCGCCTCCAGTCCTCACTCCAGCTCCGTCCTCTTCCACCCGACTTCCGCCAATGACTGGAGGGAGGCAGCCCCTTTTATAGGAACCCGGATGGGCTCCAGCTGCTTCCCGGCAAACTCCCGCGGACACACCCCCGTGTGGCAGAAGTGCCGGCTGCGCACCCGGAAGCCATCCGGGTGTCCCCTGTTGTCTTCCCCCCGGCTCTTCCTGGTGTGGCGGAAGTGCCGGGCTCCCGGGATAATCAGGCACTGGGGCACCGCCTGGCGGTGGCCACGTGTCCCTACAGGGCTGGGCTTCCAAGCCCTGTACCCGAGGCCCCCAACATAACCAGGACGGACGCCCCCTTGCGGTCTGGAGGAGGCACAAGCCCTCCTCTCGTCCTCCTGGGCGTCCCGGCCGGGGACCACAATATATATATATAAAACGCCTTATTCGCAACACCTTTTCACACACTAATTCCAGTTAAAAAAGACATTTATTTTTCACAATACGTTCTCCTGATGGCTCCAATTCACCACATTATTTTAAACATATTACTAGGGGTAGTATTATACCTTAATCCCTCCAGGCAAGCAATATCCTCTTCTGTAACCGACTCTGACTTGCCTGGCTGAGGCAAGCAGGCTACTTTTAAAGCCAGACTAGGAGTACTTCCATTGCAAGAGTATAAGCCCTTTTGGGTCAGACGGAACCTCAACAAGATGGGGAGTCTCCCCCAGGCAGCTCCCTGCAGTGGCACCCAAGGACCCCTACAGGGCTGCCTGCTGGAACTACAAATGCCATGCAGCTCTTCAGATGTCCAAATGGCATCTTCTCCAGAGGGTTGCTGCCTCCTAGTGTACTATGGGAATAAATGGCCCTGGGGGGTAGGCTTCTGCCGTCCATCCATTATAATGGCATCCCAGATGGGTAAGGCAACATTATCAATCACAACTGGGATTCCAGTCTAACCCTGACTTCTGTAATTTTACATATATGTACATATTGAGAAGTTAGACAAAATTACACCTTTTATTGGCTACATATAAATATTACAATATGCAAGCTTTTGAGGCAACTCAGGCCCCTTCTTCAGGCAAGTTGTACATAAATATTACATCTTGCCTGAAGGAGGGGCCTGAGTTGCCTCAAAAGCTTGCATATTGTAATCTCCCTAGTTAGCCAATAAAAGGTGTCATTTTGCTGAACTTCTCACTACATCTATAATGGCTAACACAGTACAACATCAAGTACTACAGATACAGTATATGTACATACTGTATACTGTATATTGTCATGCATGTGTACCTTCCTGGCTCTAGTGAGGTAAACAATTCCAACACAGGAAGGGAGGGGGCGCTAACACTAGCAGTATTGTCTCTTTTCCTGGTAGCATTGAAGGACCAGTTCTGCTTGGCACCTCTTCACTCCAAGGTCTGCCCCTTTTGACATCAGAGCTGTAAAAACCAAGCAATCAGTGAGCCAGGCATCAGACCATGATAACCGGCAAAAGAGAAAGACAGGGCAACCAAACCCCAAACCACAAGGTCCTGTGACAGAATGAGGCTAACAAGAGCCATTTGTATAGCCAGCTGCATTATTTGTTGATTTTAAATGGGATGACCCAGGTTGTGCCCCAACTTTAAGCTTACCTACAACAGTCTGTTCCCAGCCATATAAATGTGTGTGCATGTGTCTGTGTATATGCGTGTGTGTACATATATCCATCTTATTTCAGATCTCCAATTCTGGGTTACCCATTGAGTGTAAAGTGGATCGAGAGCAAGACACAGTCATGCATATGCACTCAGTCACACAGGGGCAATCAAGACACAATAGTTAACCTAAGATGGGGTGTAGGAGGAAGACAAAACAAGCAGATATTTGGAGATCATGCATAAGCCACACAGAAAGTGCTCATGCAACAGTAGTGCTAAACACTATAACAACATACCACCTTATGGTGTTTCTTTCTATATAATACGCTACTGTGGCTGTTCATTTGTCTGTCCAGGATTTTAAATCACCTGTAGCTCGCAAACCATTTGAACTATTGACCTGAAATTTGGTACACATATACCACGTGACTTGACGTCTACTATCTGCTTTTGGAGTGATGATTGACCTCCAAGGTTATTCCTCTTAATATTTTTATTTTATTGCACTATTAACTCTCGGCAGCGGCCAGCAGGGCGGCCGTGCGGCGCATGTGTACAGACGCCGTTCTCATCCCTACCACCTTCGCCGTCACTTCCTCTACCTCCTTATATCTTAAATCATTCTTGAGGCAGATTGAAGACTTAAGTGCCAGCTTAAGTAAAAAAATAAAGAAAACATATTATGTAATTGCAACACAAACACTGACTTGACCAGTTTTAACACAAAAAGACACCAGCGAAAGAAGAGAAAAAGTGGACTGCTAGAGTGGAGAAAAGAAGAGCTGCTCAGGAAGCAGCAACCGCATCAACCTCTGAGCAAATGAATGGTAAACGTACAGAGAAAGAGGAGGAAAACTAGGAATGCTCAAGTCAAGTGTGCGCCGTTACTGGTATACACAGCCATATGAAAAGGTTTGGAAACCCCTCTTAATTTTTTGGATTTTTGTTTATCATTGGCTGAGCTTTCAAAGTAGCAACTTCCTTTTAATATCTGACATGCCTTATGGAAACAGTGGGATTTCAGCAGTGACATTAAGTTTATTGGATTAACAGAAAATATGCAATATGCATCATAACAAAATTAGAGATGTGCATACATTTGGGCACCCCCAACAGAGATATTATTACATCAATACTTAGTTGAGCCTTAGGTGCCTCCTATAGCCTTTGATGAGTGTCTGGATTCTGGATGTTGGTATTTCTGACCATTCTTCCATACAAAATCTCTCCAGTTCAGTTAAATTTGATGGCTGCCGAGCATGGACAGAAGGCTTCAAATCATCCCATAGATTTTCGATGATATTCAAGTCAGGGGACTGTGACGGCCATTCCAGAACATTGTACTCTTTCCTCTGCATCAACTGTGATTTCCAACTGTGTTTTGGGTGAGTGTCTTGTTGGAATATCCAACCCCTGTGTAACTTCAACTTTGTGACTGATGCTTAAACATTATCCTGAAGGATTTGTTGATATTGGGTTGAATTCATCTGACCCTCGACTTTAACAAGGGCCCCAGTCCCTGAACTCGCCACACAGCCCCACAGCATGATGGAACCTCCACCAAATGTGACAGTAGGTAGCAGGTGTTTTCCTTGGAATGGGGTGTTCTTCTTCCATCATGGAAAGTGCTTTTTGTTATGACCAAATAACTCACTTTTTGTTTCATCAGTCCAAAGCACTTTGTTCCAAAATGAATCTGACATGTTTAAATGAGCATTTGCATACAACAAGCGACTCTGTTTGTGGTGTAAGTGCAGAAAGGGCTTCTTTCTCATCACCCTGCCATACAGATGTTCTTTGTGCAAATTGTGGTGAATTGTAGAACAATGTACAGATATACCATCTGCAGCAAGATGTTCTTGCAGGTCTTTGGAGGTGATCTGTGGTTGTCTGTAACCATTCTCACAATCCTGTGCATATGCCACTTCTATATTTTTCTTGGCCTGCCAGACATGCTGGGTTTAACAGCAACTGTGCCTGTGGCCTTCCATTTCCTGATTACATTCCTCACAGTTGAAACTGACCATTTAAACCTCTGAGATAGCTTTTTGTAGCCTTCCCCTAAACCATGAGACTCAACAATCTTTGTTTTCAGATCTTTTGAGAGTTGCTTTGAGGATCTTCAGAAGAGAGTCAAAGGGAAGCACAACTTGAAATTTACCTCCTTAAATACCTTTTCTCATGATTGGACACTCCTGTCAATGCAGTTCAAGGCTTAACGAGCTCATCCAACCAATTTGGTGTTGCAAGTAATCAGTATTGAGCAGTGACAGGCATTCAAATGTTTGCACAGCCAGTTTTCGACATTTGATTTAATTTCATCAGCTGTGGACTGGAGCCCTGTCCTGGGTTTGTTTCCTGCCTTGCGCCCTGTGTTGGCTGGGATTTGCTCCAGCAGACCCCATGACCCTGCAGTTATGATATGGCGGTTTGGATAATGGATGAATGGATTTAATTTCATACAACTAAATACTGCTTCACTAAAAATCTTTGTTTGGAAAACACCCCAGTACTCAGATGTTCCTAGGAAATGAAAGACATACCACTGTTATCTTTTTTGTTGAAAGTAGAGTAAATTATTATGTAGGCTGAGAGGGGTTCCCAAACCTTTTCATATTACTGTATATAACTCTCTATTATAATAAAAAAAATCCTGGCACGAGATGTGACTTTTTCAGAGAGATACTTTCATGTCCCACGAGACGAGACTTTGTGCCAAGAGATTTAACCACACCTGGGGCCAGAAATAAAAGACAAAGAGTAGATGACAAAGTAGAACGTCTTAAAGATGTTCAAAAACGTTGGCGCGATACACATGCAGAGCAGGTTAGAGATTATGAAAGTACTAAAATTCGAAAGTCTCAAAAAACTGACAGTAAAGATCACATTAGCGCTAACAAACAGAAATGATTACTCGCTGAAATAACAGAACAGTAAAAAGAGACTGAATTTATTGTTTGGATTTAAACTTTAAGTCGGAGACTTTTAGATCATCTAATTCGTGTTGCCATCAGAGAAAAGTAGTGTTTCTTCCCAACGAAGAGAGAGGCATATATGTGAGAATTAAAAGATTTGTTGCTTGGTGAAAGTGAAATCCACATACGCAAGCGGCAGAGATGCGAAGTGGCTGGCGCGTAGTGCAGGCCAGGGGGGTTGGCTAGCAAAGCAAGCAGAGGGCAAAGCCCCCATATATAGTGTATATATATATATATATATTGTCACACACGTGCGCATGGGAGGCAGCTAAAGGGCTTGAGGGAAGGTAGTTCGGAGGCATGCCGGGGTGTGGCAGAGTGCACTGGCTCTTTTTCTCCCTTGCCTGTAGACCATCCCCGGGGGATTTCACCTGGCTCTCCTGACATCACTTCCGGGACTGAGCCAATGGAAGTCGGCCACACCAGCTCCAGTCCCTCTGATGTCACGTCCGGCTATGAACCAATGGTGGAAGACCATGTGCTGGATCCATATGACCTCACTTCCTGTCTCCCCCTTTAAAACCTGCCCCTTTTCCTTTGTTTCCTCAGACTTGTTCAGGACTCAGTTGAATGCACTTCAGTGCTGATTATTTCATAAAAACGACCTTTTGCAGCCAGGATACCACATTATACGGGTGGCTGCCCCAACCCTTTATCTGTCCATGGCTCGTTCTTGTGACAATATATATATATATATAAAGAGAGTACATACATACTGTATTTGTGTGTGTTTGTGAATACATGTGCTCTGAAATTAACAAGTATACTGTGCAGGGTTTACAACTTGGTGCCATTATGCAACATACAAGTGAAAAAGATATCTTAAAAACAATAATAAAAAAAACCCTCATCAAGGTGTATGTGGTAATGTCTGCTGCCTTATGATATGGCACCCTGGCTTTGTTATCATCTGTGTGAAATCTGCATGTTCTCCTTGTATCTGTGTGGGTTTCTTCTGAGTACTCTGGTTTATTAGACAAAGTCCCATAGATGTGCAGGTTAGGCTAACACAATGAATCAAATTGGTCTTTTGCAGAGGTGTATGTGTATTGATTCTGCAATGGACTGACAATCTGTCCAGGGCTTATTCCTGCCTTCTTCTTGATGCTGCTGGAATAGGCTCCTTAACCCCAAATTGGATTAAGTGGGTGTGAGAATGTTATGTTATGATATTCTTGTAATAGTCAACATTAAGTAGGGATTACCTTAGAGTTAATAATGTTTATTTAATCTAAAAAGAAGACACCTGACAGACACTAGGAGAATAATTCAAAATATTTAAAATTCGAATGATGTACTAAAAACAGAAATCACTTGAAATAAGAGCTCACATGGTGTATTAAATGAATCTATTAAAAAATCTTTTATTTCAAAAGCATTCCTCATAGAGTACATCATCAAAATATACTTTACAAAACAAATAATAGATTTCCAAATAAAAAGATTAAGTACAACATGCTCAATTCATGACAAAAGGTACAAGAAATAAACTTAAATGTTGAAAAATAAAGCTGAACTGAATATTTAGTAAATGTCAATTAAATTCTTGTCAGAGAATTCATCATTGTAGATGAATATATCCAAAAAGCAACAATTAGGATGTGGGTCTTCATCTTTCATCAGGGATGAGTAAGAGTGTGAGAGTGGATGTGTGTGTATGAGTGTGCCCTCTGATGGATTTTGGAGTGTTGAGAGGTATTTGTTTCCAGCGCAGCTAGGACAAGCTCTGGCCCCTGTCACCATAAACTGGGCCTAGCAGGTACAGAAAATAGATGGATGGGTCATCTTACACTTCTTTAGTACTTTTTAAATTCTATTTATTGTATCATGCCAAAGAAGCATCTTGAAATTGATTAGTGACTAGGTTCTTGAGCTAATGGCTCATGATAATAGGAAAGGAACTGAGAGAAGAAACCATATTGGGATGTGTGCAATGAGAATAGGATTCAATGAAGCGAGATTGAAACTCAAACAAGTGGGAAACTGGGCTAAGTGTATTTGCACTGTAATGTAGCATGAAGACTATTTGGGATTGGGACCCAGGGGATACAATAATGATTTGCAGCAATTGGACTTAAAATACTGAAAGAGATTCTCAACATAATGAATGTCACAATTAGAACAGTAGGAACTGAACTCCAAAAAAGATGGAATGTTAGTGTAGAAAGATGGAAGTTCGGGTAAATGGCACCTGCATTCACAGTAGACAGAATAATAATGCGGGTAAGTGTAAATTGTACTATGGGCATTGGAAATAGAATTCTGAGTTGCAGTTATGGTACTGAGTATTAAGTGTACTGGGATCAGTGACGTGGAAATAAGTTAAGAGGAGTGAATAAGACTAGGAATTCAAAAATTGCATCATAGATAGGAGAGAGTTATAACTGGGATTCAGAGGAAATGAAAATCTGAGTAGAAAAAATGTGATTCAAGGTGCCGCGATAAAGGACATAGAGGTGTGCAAATGGAGCTTGGAAATGCAGAAATCAGAGTTAATGCCAGAAAAGTAGGATTTAGAATCATTTTGGCAGTACAGTGAAAAGTGCATAGTGGAATAGAGCCCCTTTAATAAGATTCAGTATTGTGGAAATGAGTCAACACGCATCAGGTTTGGTGCAGTACGAATAGTGTGCTATCAGATACTTGTGTGAGGTAACTTACATAGAGATATCGTAGACCACGGAAACACACGCACACAGATATTCACGCCCACATTTTTCATCTGTTGTTTGTCAGTTTGAAGGTAGCACATTTCAGTATCATTAGAACTACCAAGTAGCTTCTTTCTTCTCAATAAGTGAGAGTGTTCAGATTTCTGGAGAATTATTGAGGACAGATGACGACTTTTCCTCTCACCTTGACATTCTCTTGATTGGGGTATTGGAGACTCAAAATACTCACAGCATGTGTATGCCAACATGGTGCTAACCCGCGTTCTTAACTGACCTCTTGGAATGAGGTACCCTTAAGTGTTTTTTTTTTTATTTAAATCTAATAATACATTTCCTATCTATATATCTACCTAGGAAAAGCTTGGGTTGCTGCAGGAAGATGTGCTGGTGAGGCCATCATTACACACTTATGCCATGGTCTGCGTTTGGATCCCAAAACTCCAGTGCAGTGATGCAAACATTGTGCTTTAAAAACTGGGATCATCCTTCAGATGAGACATAAAACCAAGGTTCTGACTCTGTTTATTCATAAAGATCCCTTTTTTCCCCATCTTTCGAAAAGAGTAGGGTGTTCTCCAATGTCCTGGCTAAATTGGCTACTGAGGTCTTGTCAGGCCCTTAATCACTCCCTAATCAAACTGACCAACTATCTCTCTCACCCCTTCACCACTTAAAAGCTAATGCATGGTGAGTGCAGTGGCACAAAAATGACTGCCATCACATCATCCAGGTAGAT